>NC_133471.1:4855000-5155000 GCF_048565385.1 Saimiri boliviensis | reverse complement strand
GACATGAATCAAACTGGAAACTATCATTCTCAGCTCACTAACACAAGAACAAAAAACCAAACACTGCTTATTCTCACTAATAATTGGATGTTGAAAAATGAGAACTCATGGACAGAGGAAGGAGAACATCACACACTGGGATTTGTTGGGTAATTGGGGAGGAGATGGTAAGGGAGAGATAGCACATGTTGGGGAGATTGGGGAGGAAAATTGTTAGGAGATATATTTAATGTAGGTGAAGTGGGGATATATGCAGCAAACCATCATGGCAGATGTATACATATATAAAATCCTTCTCAATCTGCACATGTAACCTAGAAGTTAAAGTATAATAAATAAATATATACATATACATATGTACATATATATGTGTGTGTGTATACATATATATATACATATATATACCCATATATATATGTGTGTATATACATATATCATTCACACATTACATACAGAAAATATACACACATGTATTATATGTATAAAATATATATACACATTTATTATACAGACACACACACACACACACACACATACACACACACACACACATATATGATAGACGATAGACTTCCACCAAGATGGTCAAATAAAAACATGTGCTGAATGTGGCTTTCAGCAAAAGAGAAGCAGAAGACCAGTGAACTCCATATTTCCAACTGAGATGCCAGGTTACTTTCAATGGGATTGGTTGGACAGTGGGTGTAGCCAAGAGAAGGGAACACAGGCAGGGACTGGTGATGCCCCACCTGGGAAATGTGACTGATTGGAGGATTAGAGAATTTACCTCCTCAGCACTCCCATTCAAATAGTGTGCTTCTTCCCTTTCCTTTGCAACCCACAGTCTGGGAGAATGCATCCAGGCTGAGTATCCTGACCTGCAGGACAGCAACGTGAGCTCGAAGGGAGGGAGTGGGGATGGATGGGCAGGAGACATGAGAAATGCAGACAAGACAGGAGTCTGATCAAGTCTCATTTATTAAAGCTAAGTTCACAGCTTAAGTAAGCGCAGGCAGAGAGGCGGGGCAAGGGTAGCTTGCCATTGGGAAATTCCGGCCTAATGGGAAAGTCCGGCCTAAGTAAGTTTCAGTAGACTGAAACTTATCAGCAGGGAGTAGACTGAAACTTATCAGCTTATCAGCTGGGAGTAGACTGAAACTTATCAGCTTAAGCAAACCACAACATGGCTGAGCAGATCACAAAATGGTGGCTATTGCTGCCCACAGCTGAGAAGTGCAGTGAGTTGCCAGTACAGATCTGAGCAATAGCTCCAGCTAATTCAGCACTGAGTTCTCAGCACAGAACTGTTTGAAGGTTTTGGCTAACATTGAGAGTACCAGCAGAACAGATAACCTGCTCCCTAGAAAGAGGGAGAGCTAAAAGCAGGGAAACAGGTGATATAGTTTGGCAGGTCCCACACCCACAAACACCAACAAACTGAAGCTTTCTCACTTGACAGTTGCCCAGCTAGCACATCAGTTCAAGCTTGACATAGGACAATTGAGCTCAATGGCGGAATAGGCATCCACCATAGTGAAGGTGGGTTTAATCTCAGCTGCATAAACCAAAGCCAGAGGAAACCTACACACAGCAGGTAGGCTGAGTCCAAAGTCCTAGTAGTGTCTCTGCTGGCACACAAGAGACAGACCATGTGCTGTCTAGTAGGACAGCTTCCTCTAGTAGCTCCCTGACACCTGCATAGCAACAACAATCAAAAATCCTCATACACTGGAGGGTCCTGACTCTTAGAAGGAAAACCAAAAAAAAAAAAAAAAAAAAAAAAAGAAAAAAGAAATAGCTTCAACATCAACAAAAAGAATTTCTACTCAAAGATACCATCAAAAATCATCAACTTGAAAGGTCAAAGGTAGATAAACCCATGAAGATGGGAAGAAAACAGTACAAATACAATGAAATCATCAAAGACCAGAATGTCTCTCTTCCTCCAAGGGATCATAACTAGACACCAGCAAGGCAAAAAGCAAACAAACAAACAAACAAACAAACAAACAAACAAACAAAACAGAATAGGCAATGGGTATGACAAATTGACAAAAGCAGGCTTCAAAAGGTGGATAATAACCAAATTCTCTGAGTTAAAGAAACATGTTCTAACTCAGTGAAAAGAAACAAAAAATCTTGAAAAACGTTAGACACAATGCTAATTAGCTTGGAGAACATAAATGACTTGACAGAGGTGAAAAACGCACTATAAGGGCGTTGCAAATCATACACGATTTTCAGTAGCCAAATGGGTCAATCAGAAGACAGAATATCAGAAATTAAAGATCAACTCAATGAAATAAAATGAGAAAACAATATTAGAGAAAAAAGAGTAAAAAGACCAAAGCATCCAAGAAATATAGGATTATGTGAAAAAAAATTTATTCTACACTTGATCAGTGTAACTGAGGGTGATGAGGAGGCTGCATCGAAGTGGGAAAACACTCTTAAGAATATTATTCTGAAAAGCTTCTCCAATCTAGCAATTCAGCCAAACTTTCTAAACTAGGAAATACAGAGAACAACAGAAAGATATCCATACAGAAGAGCAACCCCAAGGCACGTAATTGTCAGATTCATCAGCAATGAAATGAATTTAAAAATGCCAAGTGCAGCCAGAGAGAAAGGTTGCATCACCCACAAAGGGAAACCCATCAGACCCACAGTGGATCTCTTGGCAGAAACTCTACAAGCCAGAAAAGAGTAGGGGCCAATATGCAACATCCTTAAAGAAAACAGCTTTCAACACAGAATATGATAAATGGAAGAGTAATAAAATTCTTTATGGACAAGCAATTACTGAGAGATTTCACCACCACCACATCTGCCTTACAAGAGCTCCTGAAAGAAGCAACAAAGATGGAAAAAAACAACCATTACCAGCCACTGCAAAAACGTATCAAATAGTAAAGCCCAACCATGCAATGAATAAGCTGTGTCAACTAACGTGCAAAACAACCAACCAGTAACAAAATGGCAGGATCAAATTCCCATCACATATAATAATATTAATGTTAAATGTAAATGACCTAAATGCCCCAATCAAAAGACACAGACTGGCAAACGATAAAAAGTTAAGATCCATCAGTGTGCTGTATTCAGAAAATCCAACTCACAAGCAGACACACATGGACTAAAAATAAAGGGATAGAGAAAAATTTGCAAAGCAAATGGAGAGGAAAAAAAAGCAAAGTTTGCCATTCTAGTCTCTGAAAAAATATACTTTAAATCAACAAGTATCAAAAGAGACAAAGAAGGGCATTACATGATGGTAAAAAGATTAATGTAACAAGAAGAGCTAACTACTCCAATTATACATACACCCGAAACAAGAGCACCCAGAAACATAAAACAACTTCTAAAGACCAGCAAATGCTTACATTCCCACACGATAATAGTGGCCAGACTTTAACATTGCACTGTCAATATAGACAGATTAACAACACAGAAAATTAGCAAAAATATCCTGGACTTGAATGCAGATATGGACTAAGTGGACCAAATAGACATCTTCAGAACTCTCCACTCCAAATCTGCAGATCACCATTATTTACAACACCACATCACACTTACTCTAAAATTCACCACATAATTGGAAGTAAACCTCTCATCAGCAAATGCAAAAGAATAGAAATTATAAAAAGCAGACTCTCAGACCACAGTGCAATTGAAATTAGAACTCAGGGTTATAAACTCACTCAAAACAGTACCACTAAATGGAAAATGAACAACTGGCTCCTGTGTAACTACTGAATAAACAATGAAATTAAGGAAGAAATAAAGACGTTCTTCAAAACCAGTAAGAACAAAGACAATGTAGCAGAATGTTTGGAACACATTTAAAGCAGCGTCTAGAGGGAAATTTATAGCAATAAATGCCCACGTGAGAAGTGAGAAAAGATCTAAAATTGGCACTGTATTGTCAAAATTGAAAGAGCTAGATGAACAATATCAAAAAAGAAAAGAAAAGAAAACTCATAAGCTAACAGAAGACAAGAAATAACTAAGATCAGAGCAGAACTGAAGGAGACTAAAACAGAAAAGCTCTCCAAAAAATTAATAAATCCAGGATCTTTCTTTATTGTAAAAATCAACAAAATAGACAGGCTACTAGCCAGACTAACAAAAAAAGAAAAGAGAGAAGAATCAAATAGATGTAATAAAAATTGATAAATGGGACACCACTACTGATTACATGGAAATACAAATTACCATCACAGATTACTACAAACAACTCTATGCACATAAACCAGTAAACCTCAAAGAAATGGATTCATTTCTGGACACTTGCACCCTCCAAAGACTAAAAAGAAAGAAGTTTAAACCCCGAGTAGATTAATAATAAGCTGAAGTTGAGGGAGAAATTAATACTCTACTCTACCAACCAAATATATATATATATATATATATATATATATATATATATATATATATATATATGTATATACATATACATATGTGTATATACATGTATACATGTATATATATATGTGTGTATATATACACATATATATGTATGTATATATGTTTCTGTGTTTATATATATACACACTTTATATGTATAAACATATATATATATATGTATATAAACTTTGACATGCCTTTTTTTAAAGTTAGTTATCTAAAAAGGAAGAAATAACAAAGTATTTCAGTCTACTTTTTGCTGCAGCAACAGAGTACCACAGAGTGGACAATTTGCAAAAACACTTGCATTGTCATGGTTCTGGAGGCTAGCAAGTCTAAGGGGCTCCATCGGGTGAGTTCTTTCTTCTATAACACAAGATGGCAGTCTGGCATCAGATGGTGAAAGGCATGTGATGATCAGAAAATTAGGGCCAAATTCATCCTTTGATCCAAAGCCCACTCACACAGTAACTAACCTCTTCTCCAGATAAAGTCAAAAATCCAGTCTTGAGGATGTAGCGTCATGGCTAATCACCTCTTAAAGTTCCTATCTCCCTTCCCTATCACAAACGGCCATGTAATTTCAATGTAAAATTTGGAGAGGACATTCAAAATTATAAAAGTAAGCAAGAAAAAAGAAAAATAAACTGGAGTTAGGAAAAAGTAATAAGTGACTTCTCAAGTAGTCTGGCATAGATTAAATGAGGGCCTAAATTAGGATCACATAAAGGTATAGATGCTCAGAAGCAATGAGACAGAACCACACAAACACAGAAAATCTAGGAAAAGTTTAATGAACTCTACACACTTTGACATTTTCTTAATTAATTTTACTCAGTTATTTTAACCTTGAATTTCAGTAGGCAAAGATATTCTTAATTACACTTCACACCTAGTGAACTCAGTAACCCTGATCACAATTATTTGTATAATCACTTAAGCAATAAAGATCACAAAATATTATGCTCATGTATTACATCACTGTCAGCACATGGTGGAATTTTACAGCTGTCATTAGCCAAAGTAATTGTTGATCTTCCACCGAAGCATTCCAGTAGATTTGCACCTTTAATTACCTTCTGCAAGATTCCAACTTCCATTACTTCTAATGCACATTTTTCTTCCTCCTTTTTTTCCCCCTGAGGCAGGGTCTCACTGTGTTGCTGAGGCATGAGTTCAGTGGCACAATCTCAGCTGACTGCAACCTTGACTTATGATTTGAAGCAATTCTTGTGCCTCACTCTGCTGAGTAGGTTGGAATAGAAGCTTACTACCACACAAATCTAATTTTTGTATTTTAAAGAGATGGTTTTACACCACTTGATCAGGTATTTCTCGAACTCCTGTACTCAGATGATCCAGACACTTTGACCTCTAAAGGTGCTGAGATTACAGGCTAGAGCCAGCACAACTGGTTTCTGCTGCACATTTCTACCACATTGGATTCATGCTCCATCTAAATCTGTTTTAATTGCTTGTGTTGGCATTTAATATCTTCTAGATTCTGAGCCTAGATCCTCAGTATGACTGAACAAATCCCTCAAGACCTGATATTTGTTTGCCTTTCAACTTCATGTATTTCTGTTTAACAACTGTCCATTCAACATAATATTCAGGCAACTCCAATTTCAGCCCTGCCTTTTCCCATTTAATAACTTTGGCCTTATTTATTTCCTCAAGATAAAAGGCTATCTCCCTCTTCACCTATTTAAGACTCCTAAGGCACAGACATCACTCCTTTCAGAAGGTGCTTATGTATCATATTGGTTTTCTTCTCTGTCTGTCTTGGACAGCCAGCTCTGCTGAAACACAGTACCTGGTATATGAATGTAGGTGTGTGTACATATATCTGAATACATACACATATGTATGTGAATTAGTCAAAGCTGATCATGGATTTAAAACAATGAAATCTGTTTTACTGTAAAAAATGAACACTAATGATTCTGTGACATTACTTTTTAATCTTTGTTCTTTAACAATACTTTCCTTTATAGTGTAGGTAAGAGTTGTATTCACTAGAGATGTAATAATTTTGTCCTACTGACCCGAGTGCCATTGCTAATCACTTTAATTATCATGCTTTATTATTTTTGTCTAGTTAAGAATTTTCTTCTTCTAAAATCTTTTTTCCATCTTCTACTTTGACAGTCAGGTCCTTGCCTGAAAGAACTAAGTATGTGTGAACCACTCTTTCTTTTAATTGCAGCAGAGATTCTCAGCTGTTATGCTAAAATGGATTACACTGGAAATCCCATATGCACAAGTTTTCAGAAGCAGCATTCGCAGTGGAGTTGCTATATTATTTAATTTCCAGTGTCACAAGCTAAGGCTTCGCAAGATTTATCCTTCAGTTTTTTTAGGACACCTGGTGTTGGAATGGCATATGTATTTGGAGAGTCAGATTCCTCAGTCTGGAGACCTACTGTTGCTATTTTACTATATGCATGTATTTTCAAGTTGTGCCTAAATATTAAGTGTTTGAAGTCAATGATCTGCATGAGGAATGCTGATTTCTTATCTGGCATTACATAACACACAAAAAATGGTCATTTCACCTATATCTACATACTATACATATATATATCAATTTTAAGTTCTCAAACCACATTTTCCCAGAGTAATGTGACAGATGTGGTTACATGCTGAACATGAAGAAAGTTTAAAAAAAAAACAAGTCAGATGTGGCTCATGACTGCAGTCCCAGCACTTTGGGAGGCTTAGGCAGGTGGATCACCTGAAGTAAGGAGTTTGAGACCAGACTGATCAACATGGTAAAACCCCATCTCACTTCCAAATACAAAAATTAGTGAAGCATGGTGATGGGCACCTGTAATCTTAGTTATTCAGGAGGTTGAGGCAGGAGAATTGCTTGAACACAGGAGGTGGAGGTTGCATTAAGCTGAGATTCTGCCATTGGATTCTAGCCAGGGTGACAGTGTAAGACTTTATCACAAAATAATCAACAGTGAAAACAGGGAGATGCCTAAAATAATAAAACCTGAAAAGATCAACGTGGATGGCCATCATGACAACAAAGAAAAATAAAAATGACATTTTAGAAAGATAGGATAAATAGTGAAGAATGATGAGACAGGTTAAAATTTGAAATACAATGTTGTAAGGACAAGGCCTGAATGAGGCAAGTGCCAAACAAACAACAACAACAGCAACAACAAAACAAGCACAGGAAGGAGAAAAAGGAAGGTGAAGAAAGAAAATGGAGTAAGTCAAATGCAAAACATACAGTGGCTAGCATGATTAGTTTATCTGTCTATCTGCACCACCTAAAAATTCTTTATACTCTGAGGAACATCTTGATGAGATTTAAATGTAACCAGTCAAAGAGCAGTATAATCCAGAAAATATCGTAGCTTCTTCTAAGATTTAAACAAAGATACTCTATCTCCTTAAGCATTCTCTCAATAGTTAGGTCAAACTATTTCAACAGCAAAAATTACTTCAAATTTGCTGCCCAAAAGAAACACCATGGGTGTTATACATCTGGAGTCATTACTTAAAAAATAAAGTAGATGAAGCAGATATATTTTTCTCCTCCTATAAACACAAAACACAGTTAATATTCCAGGGTTTCGTATATAAAGGAAACATAAGTCTCTGAAAGGTAGAAAAAGCAGATAAACTGGAAAGAACATTTGAGACCCAGAAAGTGATAAGATGGGTGAATTCCCTGGATTCTTTCTGCCTCATGTTATCACAGACTTGATCATGAAGGAGATGGGCCTGAAATATATAAATTCACATAGACAAAAATGTTCCCCCAAACCCAACTTCTGTAGCCACAGGGTACAAAAGGTACACATACTGAAAGACTAATCTTTTATAAAATAGCCATCATATTTTAGCTAAACAATACAACACAAAACAAAGTAGAACCAAAAATCTAGCCAGGACAAAAAAGTCTAAGTTGGAACATCGGTTGCACCAGGCAGTAATGAAGCACCGCCACCCACTTCTGGAGTGTAATCAGAGAAGGTAGACTACAGAGCTAGAGCTTTCAATTCTTCCATGTGGTCACAAGATGCCCTTCCCCTCCTACCAGGCAGGTACAAATAATGCCTAGGGTGAAGCTCAGTCCTGCATATGCATTCATCAGTAATGAGGAACCCTTCTTTGTCTGTCAAAGGAAGTGAAGCAGCAAATTTGAAATTGTGCCTCTTCTCAACAAGCATACTCTTTCTTCTGTTAGGGTGGTATCAGAAAAAGCCATCTATAAATAGACAATATAATGTTATAATAAGATCCAGAGTCTCCTAACAGTCTCCCAAATGTTAACATTTCAAATAAAAATCTCTCATTTTGGCACAAAACAGGAAGCCCTGCACCTTAGTGAAACAATATAATAAATATCCACAGAGAAATGTCAGTGGTGTTGTTACAGGATAAATTTGGTAACAATATTTCCAGTCAAAAACCTCTGTGGACATGGCTCCTGTTCCTGTGTACTTGTACTGCATGCTGGAAGAATGAGGTACACAGGCAAGTGAAGAGAGGAGGAGGAGAAGTAGTAGGAGGAGAAGGACATGGAGGAGGAGGAGGAGAAGAAGAAGAAAAAGAAGGAGGAGGAGATGGAGAAGGAGGAGGAGAAGAAGAAGAAGGAGAAGAAGAAGAAGAGAAGAAGGAGGAAGAGTAGGAGGAGGAGAAGGAGGAGGTGGAGGAGGAGGAGGAGGAGGAAGAGGAGGAGGAGGAGGAGGAAGAGGAGGAGGAAGAGGAGGAGGAGGAAGAGGAGGAGGAGGAAGAGGAGGAGGAAGAGGAGGAGGAGGAGATCAAGGAGTAGGGGGACAGGGAGGGCGGAAAGGGGTAAGAGGAGGGAGAAGGAAGGAGGGAGAAAGGAGAAAAAAGAAAGGAAGAACAGGAGAAAGGAGAAGAAAGAGAAGGGTGTTTTATGTAGTGTTAAAAGAGCTCAGAGGAGTGTATTGCTTATCTCTTTAGGAACTTCCTCCCAAGGAGCATTCCGCTCTTAGCAGAAAGCATGTACTGGAGAGGGTGGCTTCTGTCTGTAGGCAAGTCATTTTGACATCTCTGCACTTCTCTGAAGCTCTTTGCTGCAGCTGCTACTCCCAGTAGAGAGAGTACTGTTTTCTGTAGCTGGTGTCCCTGGGTACTCCTATGTGTAGCAGATTGGCTTTTCAGTCTCTTTATAAGTTATTATGAATGAGCAGAAGTTTACAACTTGGATTTAATCGAGGTTATCAGTTTTCCTTCTATGACTTATACTTCTAAATGTAATAACACTTTGCTACACCTAAGAGGATTGAATTTTCTGTATTATTCTTTGTTTCTATATGATAAAGTTTTATATGAAATGTCATAATTTTATATTACACTCATGTTTATGAGCCATTCTGAGTTAATTTCTGTAGGGTGAGGTTTATGTTAGAGCTTTTTTCCCGTTAGTCTACTGATACCCACTTGCCTTGCCAAAATTTATTGAAAGACTACATTTTTTTCACTGATTTGCATTTGCCAGTTTGTGTGACACTATTTAGTCATATTCACACCAGTGTTACTTTATTCCTTGGTATTCCCTTTTTCTCCATTTTTATATGAATCAATCCCTATGCCAATAGCAAACTGTTTTGATTAGTTTAGTTGTGTAATACCTCTCTAATACATTATTGATGGTTTCCTTCCTGTATATAATATTAATTTTTTTTTCTTAGCTATCCTAGAAAGAAAGTTTGCTTTGTCTGTAAACATTTTTGCTAATATTTTGATAGGAATTTCATCAAATGTAAAGATCAAGCTTGGGAAAATTAACACAACATATTGAATATTCCCATCCATAAACATAGTGCGTCTCCCTTTATTTCCATTTTTATATTTTTTTCCACCAGCGTTTTATATGTTTCAGTATCCAGATCCCATACCTGTTTTGTTTCATTTCAATGCAGATCAAAGCATTTCATCGTCTTAGAAACAGTTGTAGATGGTGGAGTTGCTAATATTTGGCCCTGGTGACCTATGGTGTGTGGAAAGAGCAGAATGCTGATTAGTTTAAATTCACTTCAACAGTTCAGTGCCTAGGATTTGGGTTATCATAGATGCTTAACTTTTCATTAAAGCCTTCTGACAGAATAAAGTAAGGTTGTGAGGAGGGCAGGCAAGAAGCTCAGTGCAATCAGCCCTACTTAGCTCTGATGCTTTAAAACCTATTGTTGTCGAGTTGACGTGGGTGCTCAGCTTGCTACTGTACCCTGCCGACACTACTAAGGGGGTTGGACTAGAAACCTCTCTTTTCTCTGGGTGGGTAATAGAAGATTAGATGCCTAATCTGCCATTCTGAAGAATCAGAGCATCACTGACCTGGGAGAACATTGTCTGTGCACATGGATACAAAGAAATTGAAGTAGTAGTGTTTCTTTGTGGTGTTTGTCTGGGGTATCTTGGTTATTCCCCCTAGAAAGGTTTTGTGTGGTTAGGTCATCCTCTCCCAGTCCTTTCTCTGGGAGACAACAGGATTTCCTGAAGCCCTTTTTGTATGTGCCTACTGGAGAATCTGGAGTGGAAGCTTTTCTATAGTCCATCACCTGGGATACATCAAAGGCAATAAGAAAACTCAATAAATGTATCATAGGATCATTTTTCTAGTCTTAGAGTTCTTATAAAAACTCTCTTTCTCTTTCTACCCTTCAGAGTCTATCTTTGTTTATTGTCATATGTCTGTGGTGATTTAGGTGTTAAGAGAAAGTTTGGGATGTAGCATTACAACTCGAAGTCCTAGGAAGTGAAAAGTGGAGAAAGACTGTTAAAACATTATGCAAATCAAATCTCATAAAGAAAAACATGAGAAGATATAATCGTGAAGAAAAATCAATATGATCTACCTAAAATAAAGTGATTTTATAAAATAAATATTCATCAAAATTAACCTCAAATAAGTCTTTATAGTTTCTGTAAAATAGCCAACTATTTATAGAATATAAATAGTATAGACCAATGAAGAAAATACAAAATAATTTCCATACGCTTTGAAAAAAATTAAGTTGGAAATGCTTCCAGAAAATATAAGCAAAAATAGGTTATTCCAAAGCTGCAGAAGGAAAATAGTGATAACATCTTTCTCTCCAGATTTATTTGTTAAGCAACAAGTGATTTAATAGAAGTAAAAAACCTATTGCTAGGTATCTGAGAGAATCTGGAGAATCTGGAGTGGAAACTTTTCTATAGTCAAAAATTATTTTAAAATTTCTATAGACAAAAATTATTTTAAAAAATCAAACTATCAAGAATAAAAACATTTCTGAAGTTTATTTCCCAATAATCCCAATAATGCTAATTTGAGACTAAAGTTGGAACTTCATTAAAATAGTCAATTGAAGAGTAAAGGTGGAGTTATTCCCAGGAAAGAGACAATTTCTGTGTCCAATGGGGCTGGCCTCCCTGCCTAAATAACTGGTGAAATAAAGTGTTGTTATGGTATTTATCTAAAATTTTTCAGTGAATACAGAAAGTCTTGGCCCATGGATACTAGGACCTCACTCAGAATGAGGTTTTGATTCAAATAGAAGGTGAGAACGATTCAGATCTCACCCTTTATCTTTTAGAATATTCAAGTCTGGGGTCAGAGTTTTTATATTACCTCCAAGCAATAACTGCCTCAAAAGCAGAAACTGGTATAAAATTATAGCTTGCCAAAATAATTTTCTAAAATCCTGGAAAAATTGACCGTAACACTCTCCAGTTAAGAATAAGTTGACAGGCTGGTCGTGGTGGCTCAAGCCTGTAATCCCAGCACTTTGGGAGGCCGAGGCGAGTGGATCACGAGGTCAAGAGATCGAGACCATCCTGGTCAACATGGTGAAACTCTGTCTCTACTAAAGATACAAAAAAAAATAGCTGGGCATGGTGGCACATGCCTGTAATCCCAGCTACTCAGGAGGCTGAGGCAGGAGAATTGCTTGAACCAAGGAGGCAGAGGTTGCGGTGAGCTGAGATCTTGCCATTGCACTCCAGCCTGGGTAACAAGAGCAAAACTCCGTCTCAAAAAGAAGAAGAAGAAGAAGAAGAAGAAGAAGAGGAAGAGGAAGAAGAAGAAGAAGAAGAAGAAGAAGAAGAAGAAGAAGAAGAAGAAGAAGAAGAAGAAGAAGAAGAAGAAGAAGAAGAAGAAGAAGAAGAAGAAGAAGAAGAAGAAGAAGAAGAAGAAGAAGAAGAAGAAGAAGTTGACATTTAATTACTTAAGAATGCTTTACCACATTATGGACAACATTGTTAATTAATTGAAACAAAACATATCCTAAGCAATAGCCAAAAACAAACATCAACAACAAAAAAGACCCACTTAAGGGTTACACGGAAGAATAAAATGTTGAATCAAAATGGCCTTCATAGTAAGTTTTTGTGTTCTCTGAGATGAAAGAATAAAATATAAAGGAGGAAAAAGTTAGATAAGAGAACAAAGATAAATTTTTTACTTGGCAATTATACAATAATTGAAAAAGGAATCTGTCTCATGCAATACTGAGAATATTACTTACTAAAATATTGAGATATAGTAAAATGCTACTTGTTATTTAAAATAAAAATATAATTGGAAATCTCATATTTTATTTGATAATGATATATGAAGGAGAAGTTGTTGAAACTTAGCTCAGAATATGAAGGTCTCATACACCAGAAGACAAAAGTACATAGAAAAGGCAACAGAAAATATATAAAAATACTTTGTACCTACAATATAATTCAACATAGTTTAACACTTAATAAAATACATTTTTGACTCACAAATTCTAAACCTATACTAAACACTTATCAAAAAACAAAAGTACAAAATATAAAAGCTTATTTTTCTTTACTTTTCTTTCCCTTTTTTTTTTTTTTTTTTGAAGGGAAGTTCGCAATATGTTTTACTTTGTAACAAAAATAGTCAATTAATTGGGTACTTCTGATTAACTACAAAAATTCTATAAATATTGTGATTAATGTTAAGGCAGGAAAATAAATAAATAGGAGTAAGAAAATTAAATCAATACAATTAGAGAAACAGGTGGCAGGTGGGGAGAGGAGAAAAGAGGAAAAGGCAGAAACACAAAAAAATCTAGAGTAAATTTAAAAATGTCTAATATGTTAGTTATGTAGTAAAGAGAGTTACTCTATTAGATATAAATGCTTTCTATGTTAAAATATAAAATACTCAAACATCAGATTGATAAACATTTGCTTTTGCATATTAAGAATCACACTGACATATTGAAAATAAAGATTTAGACAATATTAAAAGGTATTGATCAAGAAAGCCACTGATTATTTATCAGACAGAAGAGAATTTTAGAAAATGCGAGCAATAAAGAGGGAACATAATAGATAAAAAGATGACACACAAAATATAAGATATCAAAATATGAAAAAAATTAAAGTTAATGTACAGTCACAAATGTAAATTCCTCAGTATCACTGTCTCAATATGCACCTGAGGCAAACGTGGTGGATTTTAATTTATATTGAAACATTCCAAATGTAATGAGAGGTATTCAGTATCACTGGTCTAGACTCATAAGTATACAGAAAATTACCAGTTAATGCAAAGCCAACTAGCAGGGCATACTTGCAGAATCTGAGAGCTTTGTGATAGAGCAAGTATTAATACAGAATAATCCTCATCCTTTTTAATGTGAAGTCCATCAAATCTAACAAGATTAGATGCCTCCCTTTTCCTTTTTAACATGCTCACTAGCCATCATACTCAGCATTCTCTTTCAGATTCAATTTCTTTTGATACTGTCTTCTAACTAGCCTTACTTGGATGTTAGTAATACGAAGGTTTACTAAGATATCAAAGCAAATAAAGAACAGGAACTACATGACATCTAGACTCAAGAAAAGCAGTAACTCAATTCTTACACATAAATGTTTTCCAGAGTGTTTTGGTTAATGCATTTACAGCTCTGACAAATCATTCCCAACTGCTCTGCAGTACAGAAGCATGTCTCACCAAATTAATGTAGCATATAAATACATCACTGTCTCAAGTTGCTGGGATATATCTCCAGAAAAACCTTCCAAAGGGGAAATGTTTTTTCTTTAGAACAAATATAGGAGGTTTTATGTTAGCAAAAATGTCACACTTTTTGATAGGGTCCTGTGGCAGGCCAACATCAAGGGATCAGACTAAAAATTCACATATCTGCTATCTGTCCTCAAGTATGCATTATCTATATAGAAAATAAAATGAAATTGGTGTAAGTTCCAATTCTGACCGCTGATATTTATTAGACGATGCTAAAATTAGCTAGAATTCTGCTGACCCTACTACTAAATAATCTGGATTCTGACTCATTGACATGCTTTCCAAAAGCAATTTTATAAAAAGATTTAATTTCAACAAACTACTGATGCAGTTCTCATTATTCTTGGGAAATAACTGTCATCTCTGCCTTAAGAGGCATTTGTTTTAAGATTCTAAGAATTTATATCATAACTAGAGACCCAAGTATCTTTCACAAAATATTGTTTTATAAGTGTGTTTCTTAAGAGGTGTTATCTTATTAAAACAGTTATTATTTTAAGCCATTTTTAATTGCCTGGTTATAAAATTTTTATACCAATCATCTAAAACCTAATTACAAGTTGACAACAGATATCTACAGTACTATTTTTATAGACTTGAAGATGTAAGTGATTTAAACTCTGATTGATATTTTATTTTTTCTCATCTAAATATTAGCTTCCTGAAACAATGGAGTTTGGTTTTATCAAAAAAAATTTCCTGAGTTTAAGACATTTTCTAAACAAACATTGCTGCTATATTATGGTGTGCCAGGCAGTAAGTGACTATAGGTAATGGTTACTAGTGATGGTAAATTCTGTTTCTCTTTATGAAATAATCTATATAACTGTTGAGTACCTCAGTGCTTTCTACATGGACCGCTTACTATTGGATTAACTATTTTTATTCACATTAAGAATTCACTTGTGATTTGGCTGTTTCCTGGTTTGTATAAGATACATGTGCAGAAATGTATTCAAATAAAAGGAACGAGGCACAACACTATCAGCATGCTATTAAATTTGTCAATCAAGTATCACACATCAGTTGATTTTTAAAGTAATTTCCAAAAATACCTATTGTGATTTTTTGAAAAAACTGAAAAAGCTCTCCTCTGTGTAGAATAGGTATTCCAAGACAGCTTAGTGCATGGCTTTCTTGTTGCATGGCAGATTTAAATATTATTTCTGATGGCAGCGATGATGCTGTCAGAGGCTAGTGTTCTGGAAGAGAAGGTGTCTAAACCCTAATTTTGCTTTTCTAATTCTGGTGGCTATTAACAGAAATTTCTGTATATTTTGCATAAGTAGTCTAATTTTTTAAGGTAAGGGGCCATTAAATTTTGCGATGTATAATTTTTTGTAACCTAATGGTGAATCAGTATTTTGAATCATTGTGAAAGGTTTTCTGTAATTCTATACAAGTGTTGTAATAAATATTTCTAGAAATTAGTTAGCACTTGTGTATATTTATTTTAAAGATATACTTAGGTGTAAATAGTTGTGGATGTCCTAAGAGTAATAAAATAAAATTATAGCTAATTCCTTTAACTTTTTACCACATATACCTTCTATGTTTATATGTCCTCAGTATGGTGTGACTTTTGAATAATGTGCAGAATCAAGATTTCACATTGGTATCGAAATCAAATCTGCAACTACTATTTGTTTCATTTCTGACAAAAATCTCTGCTGGCAAAAGTCTTTTCAGCCACTAGCACTTCTGTAGTTGTCTGCATAATATGATAATTTTTCTGACTGAGTTTGCAACAAATAAAAGTCATCGAACTATGAGATAAACAAGGCATAAACTTGGGCAAGATAGAAACAAGGGCCCTTTTGTAGCTGGTTATTTTTCAAATCTGAGGTACAAACGTCTATTGAAATATGTACTCAGGCATACAGAAATAAAACCTAGTTCTAACAGTTACCTCTAGAGTAGCAGAGCTAAATATGTTACTTAGGATTTCATTCTATCATCTGTTTAAACTATTTATCTGCCAACATAATTCTACATTTAGATTCTCTGCACCTGACCTTTCCCAGTGACGCCTAGCCTTTGTCATTATTGACACATGGCCATTCCTCAATGAGGTGCTGACTCTGGATCATCACCCTTCATTCATGCATGGCAGGAGAACAGTCAGCAGCTTGATTAGTGTATTAGTCACAATACTTAGTATTTTCTGATTAAGAAGTATTTTTTTGCAATTATGTAAGTCACATAAGTCAACAGAGGAATCTGCACATAATGGATAGATAAGATCACAAGCAGCCTCTAAATTTTTCATAGTGATCCTGTCACATAACTTAGGGCCCTCTATAGTTAAATAAGAAGCTACTTTAGTGTAATCAAAGAAATTTTATGACTGAAGAAGAGTTTCACTTGACTTTGTTGTTGTTGTTGTTGTTGTTGTTAGTAAATTACAGTACCACATAGAATGATGAAAAACAGGCCAGGCGGGGTGGCTCAAGCCTGTAATCCTAGTACTTTGGGAGGCCAAGGCGGGTGGATCATGAGGTCGAGAGATTGAGTCCATCCTGGTCAACATTTTGAAACCCCGTCTCTACTAAAAATACAAAACATTAGCTGGGCATGATGGCTTGTGCCTGTAATCTCAGCTACTCAGGAGGCTGAGGCAGGAGAATTGCCTGAACCCAGGAGGCGGAGGTTGCAGTGAGCCGAGATCACGCCATTGCACTCCAGCCTGGGTAACAGAGCGAAACTCCGTCTCAAAAAAAAAAAAAAAAGAAAAAAGAAAAAAACAGCCATCACCTCCACTACCACCAGAACCACAACAACAATAACAACAACAATGAAAACACAGTGAATATATTTTTTCAGTTCTGTCTTATAAATATGATTTTTTAAGAGATAAACATAAAATCAGTATAGAGGAAAAAACCTGTACTTAAAAACCAATGAAACATTTTAATCCAATTCATGAAGTATGAGGAATTAAAGCCTCACAATAAAGATGCAATCTCAGTAAGTTTCTGCTGCTGTAAAAAAATACTTTAGACTTCATAGCTTATAAAAGTCAGAAATGTATTTCTTAGAGTTTTACAGGCTGGAGGTCAAGGTCAAGGCATTGACAGATTCTGTATCTTAAACAAAAAGCTACAATTATTACACTTAAGGTTTCAGCTATAATTCTGATTTTTTTTCTGCTTTTCACCTTTTGTTTTCAATGAAGAAAGCCTGGCGTCTGCTTACATGATGGCAACTATTGCTGTGTTCTCCAGAGAAGACTAATACAGTGACCTCAAATGATGGAAGGGCAAAAGACACTAATTGGTATTGTTGAGCCTTTATATAAGGTTGCTAATCCTACACTTTGTCACCTCTGACATTCCCCAATTTATATTTTTTATTTTATTTTATTTTATTTATTTATTTATTTTTATTGCATTTTACGTTTTGGGGTACATGTGAAGAACATGCAAGATTGTTGCATAAGTACACACATGGCAGTGTGATTTGCTGCATTCCTCCCCTTCACCTACATCTGGCATTTCTCCCCATGCTACCTCTCCACACCACCCCCGACCCCTTCTCAACCTATTTCCCCCAACAGACCCCAGTTTGCAGTGCTCCCCTCCCCATGTCCATGTGTTCTTATCATTCAATACCCGCCTTGTGAGTGAGAATACGTGGTGTTTGATTTTCTGCGCTTGTGTCAGTTTGCTGAGAATGGTGTTTCCATGTTCATCCATGTCCCTACAAAGGACATAAACTCATTGTTTTTGATGGCTGCATAATATTCCATGTTGTATATGTACCACATTTTCTCTGTCCAGTCTATCATTGATGGGCATTTGGGTTGTTTCCCGGTCTTTGAGATTGTAAACAGTGCTGGAATGAGCATTCGTGTGCATGTGTTCTTATAGTAGAACGATTTATAATCCTTTGGATATATACCCAGTAATGGGATTGCTGGGTCAAGTGGAATTTCTATTTCTAGGACCTTAAGGAATCGCCACACTGTCTTCCACAATGGTAGAACTAAATTACACTCCCATCAACAGTGTAAAAGTGTTCCTATTCCTCCACAACATCTCCAGCATCTGTTGTCTCTAGATTTTTAATGATTGCCATTCTAAGTGGTGTGAGATGGTATCTCAATGTGGTTTTGCTTTGCATTTCTCTAATGACCAGTGATGATGAGCATTTTTTCATATGTTTTTTGGCCTCCTGTATGTCTTATTTTGTAAAGTATCTGTTCATATCCTTTGCCCACTTTTGAAGGGGCTTGGTTTTCTTCTTGTAGATCTGTTTTAGTTCTTTGCAAATTCTGAATATCAGCTCCTTGTCAGATGGGTAGGCTGCAAAAATGTTTTCCCATTCTATTAGTTGACTATTGACTCTAATGACTGTTTCTTTTGCCATGCAAAAGCTGTGGAGTTTGATTAGATCCCATTTGTCTATTTTGGCTTTTGCTGCCAATGCTTTTGGTGTTTTGGTCATGAAGTCCTTGCCTATGCCTATGTCCTGAATGATTTCGCCTAGATTTTCATCTAGGGTTTTTATGGTGTTAAATCTTATGTTTAAGTCGTTATTCCGTCTGGAGTTAATTTTAGTGTAAGGTGTCAGGAAGGGGTCCAGTCTCTGTCTTCTGCACATGGCTAGCCAGTTTTCCTAACACTATTTATGAAACAGGGAATCTTTCCGCATTGCTTGTTTTTGTAAGGTTTGTCAAAGATCGGATGGTTGTAGATATGTTGTGTTGCCTCCAACGCCTCTGTTCTGTTCCATTGGTCTATATCTCTGTTTTGATACCAGTACCATGCTGTTTTGATTACTGTAGCCTTGCAGTATAGTTTGAAGTCCGGTAGTCTCATGACTCCCGCTTTGTTCTTTTTGCTTAGAATTGTCTTGGCTATGCGGGCTCTCTTTTGGTTCCATATGAAGTTAAGGTGTTTTTTTCCATTTCTGTGAAGGTTATTGGTAGCTTGATGGGAATAGCAATGAATCTGTAAATTACTTTGGGCAGTATGGCCATTTTCACAATATTAATTCTTCCTAGTCATGTACATGGAATGTTTCTCAAACTGTTTGTGTCCTCTCTTATTTCGTTGAGCAGTGGCTTGTAGTTCTCCTTGAAGAGGCCTTTTATATTCCTTGTTAGTTGTGTTCCTAGGTTTTCTATTCTCTTTTTGGCAATTGTGAATGACATTTCGTTCTTGATTTGGTTCTCTTTAAGTCTGTTATTGGTGTATAGAAATGCTTGTGATTTTTGCACACTGATTTTGTATACTGAGACTTTGCTGAAGTTGCTTATGGTTTCAGGAGATTTTGAACTGAGATGATAGAGTCTTCTAGATATACAATTATGTCATCTGCAAATAGACACAATTCAATTTCCTTCTTTCCTATTTGAATACCCTTTATTTCTGTTTCTTGCCTGATAGTTCTGGCTAGAACTTCTTTGAATGGGAGTGTATCAAATACTAGTACTATATTGAATATTAGTATTCAATACTAGTACTGTATTGAATACTCCTAGTACTATATTGAATAGGAGTGGTGAGAGAGGGCATCCTTGTCTAGTGCCATATTTCAAAGAGAATGCTTCCAGTTTTTGCTCATTCAGTATGATACTGGCGGTCGAATTTTTGTAAATAGCTTTCATTGTTTTGAGCTACATTCCGTCAATACCTAGTTTATTGATGGTTTTTTATCATAAAGGGCTGTTGAATCTTGTCAAAGGCCTTCTCTGCATCAATTGAGATAATCATATCGTTTTTGTCTTTCATTCTGTTTATGTGGTGAATTACGTTTATGGACTTGTGTACATTGAACCAGCCTTGCATCCTCAGGTTGAATCCTACTTTATCATGGTGGATGATCTTTTTGATATGCTGTTGCAATCCGTTTGCCAGTATTTTATTGAAGATTTTTGCAACTATGTTCATCATGGGTTTTGGCCTGAAATTTTCTTTTCTTGTTGAGTCTCTGCCGGGTTTTGGTGTTAGGATGATGGTCTCATAAAATGATTTGGGAAGGATTCCCATTTTTTTGATTGTCTGGAATATTTCAGAAGTAATGGTATCAGCTCCTCTTTGTATGTCTGGTAGAATTCGGCTGTGAAACCATCTGGACCTGGGCTTTTTTTGGGAGGTAGGCTCTTTATTGCTGCCTCGACTTCAGACCTTGTTATTGGTCTATTGAGGGTTTTGGCTTCTTCTGGGTTTAGGCTCGGGAGGATGCAGGTGTCCAGGAATTTATCCATTTCTTCCAGGTTTACTAGTTTATGTGCATTGAATTGTTTGTAATAATCTCTGATGATGGTTTGGATTTCTGGGGAATCTGTGGTGATATCCCCTTTATCTTTTTTTGTTTGTTTGTTTGTTTTGTTTTGTTTTTTGTTTTTTGTTTTTTGTTTTTTTCCCATCAATTTGGTTATTCTCTCTTTCCTTTTTATTAATCTGGCTAGTGGTCTATTTTGTTGATCTTTTCGAAAAACCAGCTCCTGGATTTATTGATTTTTTGAACAGTTTTTGTGTCTCTATTTCCTTCAGTTCTGCTCTGATCTTAGTTATTTCCTGTCTTCTGCTAGATTTTGAGTTTTTTTGATCTTGCTCCTCCTCCTCTAGAGACTGCTTTAAAGGTGTCCCAGATATTCTGGTATGTTGTCTCTTCGTTCTCATTAGTTTCAAAGAACATCATTATTTCTGCCTTCATTTCATTGTTTATCCAGTCAACATTCAAGAGCAAGTTGTTCAGTTTCCATGAAGCTGTGCGGTTCTGAGTTAGTTTCTGCATTCTGAGTTCTAACTCGATTGCACTGTGGTCTGAGAGACTGTTTGCTATGATTTCCATTCTTTTGCATTTGCTGAGGAGTGATTTATTTCCAATTATGTGGTCAGTTTTAGAGTAGATGTGCTGTAGTGCTGAGAAGAACGTATATTCTGTGAATTTGGGGTGAAGAGTTCTGTAAATGTCTTTTAGGTTTGCATGTACCAGGTCCTGGATACACTTGCTGATTTTCTGTCTGGTTGATCTGTCTAATACTGACAATCGGGTGTTAAAGTCTCCCATTATTATTGTGTGGGAGTCCAAGTCTCTTTGTAAGTTATTTATTTTGAGCCTTTGTGTATCCTTGCATGTAAGATGGGTTTCCTGGATACAGCACTCTGATGAGTTTTGGCTTTTTATCCAATTTGCCAGTCTGTCTCTTTTGATTGGAGGCATTTAGTCCATTTACATTTAGGGATAGTATTGTTACGTGTGAATTTGATACTGTCATTTTGATGCTACCTGGCTGTTGTGTTGGTTAGTTGATGCAGATTCTTGATTGTGTTGATGCTCTTTTACCATTTGGTGTGTTTTTGGAGTGGCTGGTACTGGTTGTTCCTTTATATGTGTAGAACCTTTTTCAGGAGTTCTTGTAGAGCAGGTTTGGTGGTGGTGAAATCTCTGAGTACTTGCTTGTTCACAAACGATTTTATTTTTCCTTCATTTATGAAGCTTAGTTTGGCTGGATAGGAGATTCTGGATTGAAAGTTCTTTTCTTTAAGGATGTTGAATATTGGCCCCCAATCTCTTCTGGCTTGTAGGGTTTCTGCTGAGATATCTGCTGTGAGTCTAATGGGCTTCCCTTTGTGGGTAACCCGACCTTTCTCTCTGGCTGTCCTTAGCATTTTCTCTTTCATTTCAATCCTGATGAATCTGACGATTATGTGCCTTGGGGTTGCTCTTCTTGAGGAATATCTTTGTGGTGTTCTCCGTATTTCCTGTATTTGAATATTAGCCTGCCTTGCTAGGTTGGGGAAGTTTTCCTGGATAATATCCTGAAGAGTATTTTCCAGCTTGGATTCATTCTCTTCATCACATTCAGGTACACCTATCAAACGTAGATTAGGTCTTTTCACATAGTCCCACATTCCTTGAAGATTTTGTTCATTCCTTTTTGCGCTTTTTTTTCTCTGTTCTTGCCTTTTCTTTTTATTTCATTGAGTTGATCTTCGACCTCTGATATCCTTTCTTCTGCTTCATCAATTTGGCTGTTGAAGCTTGTGCATGCTTTACAAAGTTCTCATGTTGTGTTTTTCAGCTCCATCAATTCGCTTATATTCCTCTACTATGCTGTCCATTCTCGTTAGCATTTAATCCAATCTTTTTTCAATGTTCCTAGTTTCTTAGCGTTGGGTTAGAACATGTTCTTTTAGCTCACTGTAGTTTCTTAGTACCCACCTTCTGAAGTCTGATTCTGTCATTTCATCAGCCTCCTTCTCCATCCAGTCTGGTTCCCTTGTTGGTGAGGAGTTGTGATCCCTTTTAGGAAGAGAGTTGTTCTGGTTTCAGCAGTTTTCATCCTTTTTGAGCTGGTTTCTTCCCATTTTTTGTGCGTTTATCCACCTGTTGTCTTTGCAGTTACTATCTTACAGATTGGTTCTCTGTGTGAGATTCTAGTTCATGGATGCTGAAGTTACTTTTTTTTTTTTTTTTTTTTTTTTTTTAAGCTTTACTTTTAACTGCTGTAGGACTGTAGGACTGCTGAGGACTTTAGAACTGCTATAGGACTGCTGAGGTCCTCTCTGGGCCCTGCTTGCCTAGGGATCACCTGCAGCAGCTGCAGAACAGTAAGGGTTGCTACCAGTTTTTTCTTCTGCTATCTTTGTCCCAGAAAGATGCTCACCAACTGGCAGTCCATTTTCTCCTTTATGAGGTGAGTCTTTGGATCTATGGGGGTTAGGGTGCTACTTGAGGAGACAGTCTATCTTTTATTGTGGCTTAAGTCCTGAGCTGTGAGCTCCATTGTTCATTCAGAGCTGCTGGGCACGTACCTTTAGGTCTGTTGCAGCTGAACGCATAAACCACTTTTTGTTCCCAGGTGCTCTGCCTGGAGTTAGGGCTTTATGAGTTTCTGTTGTGCTGCTGCCCTTGCTTTTTCTTTCAGGGCTCCCCCACTCAGCTATCATCCCACCTGGCCACTGTCTGCCTGCAGAGGCTTTGCTGGGCTGCTGTGGGCTCTGCCCAGCTGCCCTGTGCTCTTCCCTGCAGTCCTGTTTATATGGGCATAGTTAGAACTGCATCAGAAACGGGGGCCCCGCCTCTGTTATGGCAGACTCTCTCTGTTGTGGCAGGTAGCCTCAGCAACAGCATGTTGCCTCAGCGATGGCAGCCTGCATCTATAGTTGTGGAGAGTCTCAGTAATGGTGGACGCCCCTCCCACATTGAGCCGGACCATCCCAGGTTCAGCTGTGCTTTCTGTGATGGGCACAACCCAGAGGGTTTCCAATTACTGTTTTTGTTTTTGTTGTTGTTGTTGATGGGGGGGGTAAGACAAACCGAGCCTGATCACCTGGTTCCCTGACTCAGAGTATTTTCTTTTACTTTTTAAGTTGAACGACCCAGCCGTCCAGTTGCTTGTTGAAAAGTCGCCAGCATCTCCCATGCTACAACTCACTGAATCAGCTCAAACAGCAGCACTGGCTCCTGGCGGATTTTTTCCTAGGAATCTCCTGGCCTGTCTTGCTATTTCAGATGAATGGGCAACTCTGCCATCTCAGGGCACCAATCGCCAACTAAGAGGGTGCCCAGACCAGTGACTTTTGTTTGGAGAACCACCACAACAGTGCATTGTCACAGCAGCCGCGCAGGCCGAATCAGCCCCATGGGGGCCAAAACAGCCGCACTGGCCAGAACAGCAGTGCTGGCGACCCCTCTGCCTGGGTGTCTCCTGGTCTGTGGGCAATAAAAATTCATCTGGAAATGCAGCGTCCACTCACCCTCTGCGCTTTCACTGGGAGCTGAAGTCCTGAGCTGTTCTTAGGTGGCCATCGTCGCAGCATTCCCCCAGAAATATATTTAAAAAAAAAAAAAAAAAAAAAAAAAAAAAAAAAAATATATATATATATATATATATATATATATATATATATATATATATATATATGGAATGCCTACTATACATATGTGTGTATGTATATGTTATATATATATATATATATATATATATAATATATCTATAATAAATATAATATAATATTACATATATATTAGAGTGTTTATAACAGAATTTTTGTTTAAAAGGATAAAACAAACAAGCAAACTAACAAAAAACTAAAACTGAGTCTCATATAGCCAGATATAACAGACATAAATATCACTACAGCTATCCAGGCTATGTCAGCAACTGCTGTTCTTACTTCCTTGTCTGCTCATAATACCTAATCTCTAACAACCCAAATTGTTTCTTATTGCCTAAAGACTGTCTATCTTCAAAGTGTAATGCAAATTAAATCATGCATCAACTTGCTTTTCTTCTAAGGATACTTAAATCAACCCTGGGTAGAATCCTAGCTGCTGTAGCCTACATAACACCCTCTCAAATAGAAAGTAGCCAGAAACACTCATTGACTCATCTCCATAAAAGCAGTCACTTTTTCCATTTCAGAGCAAGAAAAAAGACAAGCTATCTAGCTTTCCTTAGGTATACAGCAAGTAAAGTGTCCTCTGAAGGACCCCAAGCCCAGGGGTAGTGCCTTATTTTAATATAATACACTAAGCAGACTCAGAAAAATCAAGCAGTGGGCAACATTAAAAGATCTAGCACAGAGGGCTGTGACTGAAGACCTGCCTGCAGTGACACAGATAGCAGAACCTGCAGTCCACTCTAATAAAAACTTGCAAAAACCTCCAGTTCACTCAGATGTGAAAAAAATGCCTGGCATAGAAATGCTGTTTTTTGTTTACTCAATGGCTTCCAGAAAAAATCATTTCTTTTTATTTTGTGAGCATAAACTGAGTGGGCTCTGGGTAGGTACTGATTGGCACCTTTCTTTTCTTTTTTGATTATTTAACCAGCCCATATAAATAATCATTCAAGTACCTGATTGGCTCAGGGCCAACATCCCAGGCCAAGCTTTTACTTCAGCTCCTAATAGTTTATGGGCCAAGCTAAGTAGTCTTTATAAATTATTACTTCATTCTCAGATTACTCTCAGGCAAGTTTTCTGAGCTAAGCTGTCTAACATGTCCTGGTCCTGGGTAAAGCTAAGTCACACTTTCTCCAAGAGAGCTTGTAAACTAAGTTTCTTTCTTTTTTATTCTTGTCATAAAAACTTTAAAGCTCAGTGAACAATTTATTTACCTTTTATCTCTGCTGGCAGAGTGCTTCTTGTGTCACTTATTTAAACTTTTGCTTTAATCTCTTTCTTGTGTCTACAACCCTGAATCTTTGTAAAAGTAAAACAGAAGACTCTGGGTTTTATCACAAATTAAAACAAAAGAGTGTAACATCTTGATGCATTGCTAAAATTATAATGTTATCCAAACTTATGACACATTTTTGGAGCTTCCTTCTGATATCAGCAGCTGCCTGTGTAATAAACATTTACTGTAAGATTAACTCTCTCTCAACTGAGTAAGTAGATAGAAAAATGTATTTCACTGAAGCCACTCTCACTTATTCAATAAAGACTAATTACTTTATTTGGTTTTAATCTATTATGAATGGTTTAGAGTAATTAAGAAGTTTTGTCCTTTTCCCTAATAAGCCTTCAGCATGCAAATTAGAAATTATTTGTTTGCTTTTTGCTCATCTATAAATCTCTAAGGTTTCAACTGAGTTTTCAAAAAACTCTGCCTCCCTTCCACTTAAACATAAACATTCTTCTATATGCTAAAACTTTTTTTTTTTTTTTCAGTCTCTCATGTTCTAGTTTTTGGGCTGGCTATAGTAGACATATGGTTTATTCATGAATAATTCTGCAGTCTGTAATACTGTCTACTTTAGAGCAACAGTTAGGATTCAGTTTAGGAATAATGTAGAATTTTTCAAGTAAAATTAAACATATGGAATAGATTTTGAAAAGCCTCTGTATATCAATATCAGTCACAATCATCAGAGGACTTGCCTATGTTGCCCATTATTTTTCTAAGTTCCTGTGATAAGAAGAAAACTTGAACTCTAGTAGCACCACCTGTATCGGCAATGTCCTCCAGGGGCAACAATTAAGTTGAGGGTGTCTTTGGTCACAAAGGAAGACAAAATGTTGAAATGGCTATTGGAGATCTTGGATAAGGGTAGCAGTAGGTAGGTCATTCAGAAGTTGCATTTGGGGTTTACACAGGGGTTTGTCTCTGATGTTAATGAATTATCTATTTTAGATTTACCTAATATGACTGCCAAGAAGAAAAAGTCAGTTTTACAAATGCTGGCAATAATCTTTGTTGTCTCTGAAATCAAAGTAAGTTTGTACATAGAAAATTTCAAACTATTTTCTTTGTGACCTGAAGAAAAGATCTAGTTGTTGAACCATATTAAAATGAATGCTTTTCCCAGAAAACCAAGACTGTCTGTCCTGGAACTGGCAAGGTTTTCAAGCCCCCAGGCAAACAAAAAAAAATAAAATAAAAAGAGAAAGCAACACATATTTTTTTTTTTCCTATTTTTGAAGTAAGCCTAAGTGAAAAGAAAGATAGAAAGTGTGTTGCTTGTTTTTTTCATTCTCTTGTCTTTTCTGAGTCTGGCAACTAACATATGTGTCTTCCATGGGTGAAAGCATAATCTTTACTCACATTTCCAGAGAAGGTATCCATCAGGAGAAGTGATGTTTGCCTGCACAAGGCCCTAGATCTCCACTGGGGATTCTTTGCTCATCTTGTATGCCTACTCAACCTAGAATATGTTCAAGGTGTTGACTGGCTTTCATAAAACAGCATTGAGCTAGAAGATGTCTCTCAAAGGCAACTTTATTCCACTTATTGAAAGTGGAGACTTTTGTTTATATATAGGGCATGAAGTCTTATTACTATTAGAGAGACATATGGTAAGAGAAGTTAAAAAACTCAAGGGTTTGGTGCAAAGTACTGATAATGCTTCCTACAGATAAAAGTTATATCTCACTATGTGGCATTGGGAAAATCTGACTCCAAGGTTTTCATAGTCAAAAGTTAGAATTGAAGCTCTATAGACTGTGCCCACACTATTTGTCACTGTAGAAAAAAAATAATGTATCAGATAAAGAAACTTTAGATTTATAACACTGTTCTGAAATTTTTACAGAAACATAACCATATGAAAGGAAAATATTTCTTCTTAATGTATACCTTCAATGCAGTGCCATAAATGTTTATCATTGGGGGACAAGTAAAGCTTTACCAAATATAAATTTTTTAAACTACAATGTTAAATTCTGTGTTTTTAGATAACTTCAAAATTGCAGCTATTATAAAAGAGTCCTAATTATAAGATTCCAGCTGACTTTACTCAGTAAGATATTTGCAGGTTGCAACATTACATACAGAGAAGAAATAGGAGATATAGTATCTGCCCAAAAAAATGTAACAGAAAAGTCTAGATTTTTGTTTATGGCAACACTCTGATGGACTTTCAGAAACTAGAGTTAGTTCAGAGTCTTAGGCAGAAACTTTCAGCTTTCCTAAATTTCTTTGATTTTGATGTGATGACTAGCTTCTCTGCAAGGGGTGGGGGTGTGTGTGTGGGGAACAGGATTGGAACAGAGGCAACAAAATGTTGCCTGCAGGCAAAGGAAAATTGCCAAAGTGTTTCCTGGTATGTCTTTCTTCTGAGTCTGGTGAGAACGGCAGTCACTTTATTGGGTTTTAAAAATTAAAGAAAAGGAAAAATAAAACTTTGATACAACAAGTCTCAGAAATGAATGTAAATAATTTGGAACGTAGTTCTACTCAGCTTTTTTTTTTTCTTTTTTTTAAAAAAAAACTATTTTCTAGTCCGTGCACCAAAACATGTGTTGCCACCTCCCAATGCACCACAGTGTATCAGTCTCTCACTGTGTGGTGTCACTCAGATTTCTATTAAATTCAAAGACCAAGAACATTAAAAGTCATGAATGCCAAAGGTGAGATTGTAACTAACTTTTTATGCATTAACTGCAAGTATGGAAGAATGAGTTGCCCACTGTGAGGAAGAATTTGATGTTTCTGTGGACTGGAAACAGAGCAAACATATTAACTAATTTTGAAGACAGTACTACTCAACTTTTCCCAGAACCAAATAGGAACTGAAATGATGACTCATAAATGACTCAGTTTCACTTAGGAACATGGCCTTAAACCAATCAATAGCTCAGAGAAAGTATAACTAAGAACCTTGGTCTGAGACTAAAGGTTAATGTGATCATTTATAAAAGCTCAGCTCAAAGTTTAAAGCACGTTCAGTAACATAAAATATTCCTTGTAACATATGTACATTTCCAAAAAACAGGAGATACTATTTCCTGAAAGCCCACAGGTTATACAAAGGACATTGCATTTATTGCATTTTAATGGGAAAACCTTTTTTTTTTTTTTTTTTTTTTGATAGCCGTGACCATGTCTTAGACATACAAAAAATGTTGGGGACTGTTTCTTTGTATAAGTGTACCACAGGTTACTGTAGACTGTTTCCATTTGTGCCTACAACTTGATTTTTCAGGCTTTCTCTGCTTAGAGGAATTTTATCAAGGATTTACCATAACCATGTAGTTTGGTCTTTCAATACTATTAAACAGATATTTTCTGATGTTAGAAGGACAAATTGGTTGTGGTGCCCTATTTGCAAGATTTCTTTGTTCTGTGAAACATCCTCAACTTGTGTAAATATTGTAAAATTGTGCATGTCTTCAAAGCACTCATAACAGAAAAGCCCAAAGGAAAAAAAAAAAAAAAAAAAAAAAAAAAAAAAAAAAAAAACTCTTCAAAGTCCAAAAAAGTTTCCCCTGGAAACTCTGAAAAGGCATTTTTCTTTTGTTGTTGTTGCCTCAGCTTTTCTCATTTTCTTTATCTCAACAATTTTCTAGTCACATCACTATCAGCTTTTTTCAGTTTTAATACTCAACCCCAGAAGTCCACTGCCACTTGCTATAGGAAATATCCAATGAATGAGGTGCCAGTGAAGTGCAGGTTTCTTTTTCATTACAGTAGCCTAAACAAATAAACACCCAGTCAAATTTTCAAATACTCTCAATAAATATATGGAACCTTATAGCTAGGCCATTTGCCCTATTGTCCATGTTGGAGTGCAATGTGCCATCTTGGTTCATTGCAACCTTCCCTTCCCTAGTTCACACAGTTCTGTCTCATCTCATAAGTAGCTGGGATTAGAAGCACACATCACCACACCCAGCTAATTTTTAAATTTTTAGTAAAAACAAGGTTTCACTATGTTGGCCAGACTTGTCTTGGACTCCTGACCTTATGTTTTACCTGCCTCAGCCTCGCAAAGTATTTATTCTTACATGGGAAGATGCTGTGCTACTCCTAAGGCAAATTCTACCTGCTTCTGAGAAACAACCCCACAGGCAACAGAGATTCAGGGACAAACTGCAAGTCTTCTATAGTCATTTATAAAAGTGTTACAGCACTCAATAAAATGAGCAAAGAAAGGACAAGATTCTGAATTCCAGTAGCAAGAAAGATACTTTTAAAAATCATATTTTGAGCATTAGTAATTCCATAGATTAGAAACAAGAAAAGAAACTTTTTGATGTGCATATTAAAAGGTTGATGAAGAACCAGAAGCACAAACCTCTTAATGACACTAAACTACTCCTATTGAATAAGACACCAGAGAAAAAATTCTTGGCCTTTATGAAAAGGCAAAAATAGACATTCATAAAACACAAAGTTGTATATCCTTATTCAATTAATACATGGATAATCTTAAAAGACTATTTATTACTCAGGCAGCTCCTGATACCAGAAGATAACTACAAAAGCAGACTCTAGAATTATACAGTACCTTGGAAAACCTCATGGGGATAGCCTTCTTTGTCTTTAATGATAGGACTCAGGAAGAGTCTAGGCAAAAAAGAGAGGAACAAAAGAAAGGCAGACACTAGTGACCCAATTACGCAATATGTTTGAGATGCATGTGTGAATTTCTACCAGTGAGATAAATCAAAGCACCTTAGGAAGAATGGCTAAGGCAAAAAAAGGAAGCCATGTTGACTTTTCTAAACCTATGTTGGTGACCACTACGTGGTGGACAGCCCCCAGGAGTGTGCATCACAACATGGGGCCAGTTTCCCAGATAATACCACAAGACCAATAGATTCCAGAGCTCAATTCCTAGATTTCAACTATTGCTGTCTCATTAATGCACCACAGTGTAGCAATCTCTCATTGTGAGATATCACACAGAGTTCTTTGTCTCATGGCCAGAAAAATTAGAGAGGATGAATGCAAATATGATTATACAAAAGTTATATAAGTAAAAAGCTCTATACTTTTTAGATGGGATGTGAGTAGTTTGCCTACTCTGAGGTTGGGCTTCAGAGTTTCTAAAGTCAGGGGAGAAAAGAAATATTGTTAGTGGTCTTGGATCAAGTATTACTCAACTTGACCCTGAACCTTGAACTGGTATTCACCAGGAACTGAAGTGATAATTCATTCATGTGACTTAACTTAGCCTTAGGCCTTGGTCCCGGACCAAGCACGAACTGAAGTGAAAGCTTGGTCTGGGACCAATCACAGGCTGAAGAGATGGATCATGTTCAGGATAATTAAGGAGATTGGATGCAAAATTCAAGTAAGAAAATAAGTTTAATAACCAAAATAAAGAGAAAGCTCTTCAGAGAAAATACAGAGCTCATGGGAGATTTAACTCTAAGGCTGGGGCTGCTGTGTCTACAAACTGGAAAAAAGAATATTCTGAGTTGTCTGTTAGCTCTCTTGAAGAAGGCACTATTCAAGATGTGGCCTACTTCAGGGTCCGAAGTAAAAGCTTTGTCTGGGACATTGAGCCAGGATCTGTGTACCTGTGGATATGCTTTAGCCAAAATGACAAAGGCATTTTTACTTTGTTCTTGTTTTATTACTGCAGCTGTGGACATGTCTTTAGTCTGTCCTCCTCTACTACTTCCTTTACCAATGTCTGCAGCCTAATTTTTCAGATTGTTCCTCTGCTTAAAATAATTGTACCAAAAATCCGTCCAACTTCTTGTTTTTTCCCCTCACCTTCATGAAGGTAATTTTTCTCCTTCACCTTTATGGAGGTAATTTTATGTATTTTGTACATGTAACAAAGTTTGCATTAGAAAATTTTCTGTGGAGTCTTGTACTTGTATCATATCATCAATCAAGTTTTACATTAGAGTAAGTATAATTTTTCTATTAGCAATGTTTGATCTGTACCTTTTTCTTTTAAAATTAATAATTTTTTAAAAGAAAATAAATTGTTTGAATTCTTAGACTAATTTAACAATTAATTTATAACTAATTCAACCATTGAACACTCTGGTTCTAGGGTTTTCTTTTTAGTGCTGTGAGTTTGCTAAATATGTTTACTGTTTGTCTCTGTTTTCTCGTATAGAATTCCTAAAATCTTTGGACTCTCTAAAATATTTTCTTTTGATATGCTAAAGGTGCTGAATAGCTTTAGGTTGAGGCTTTTCAATGAGAAGACAAAGGCATAAAGTAGAGTGTAGGGATTCTCAGCTTCACTCTGCGTTATTCTGGAATATAAAATGTGCTGCAGGACATGGACACAGGGAGGGGAGCAACACACACTGGGGTCTATAGCGGAAAAATTGGGGGAGGAACGGGGGGTGGGGAGGTGGGGAGAGATAGCATGGGGAGAAATGCCAGATATAGGTGAAGGGGAGGAAGGCAGCAAATCACACTGCCATGTGTGTACCTATGCAACAATCGTGCATGTTCTTCACATGTACCCCAAAACCTAAAATACAATAAAAAAGGAAAAAAGATAAAAAAGCAAATGGTGTCTCAAAAACTGATTAGCCATATCCAGAAAGCTAAAATCAGATCCCTTCTTTACACAACATATAAAAAATACCTCTAGATAGATTATAGATTAAGCATGAAGCCTAAAACCATAAATACTCTGGGAGGAAACCTAGGCAATACCATTTAGTACACAGGCATGGGAAAGGATTTTATGATCAAACACAAAAAACAATGGCAACAAAAAGCCAAAGTAGACAAATAAGATCTAATTAAACCTAAGAACTTCTTCACAGAAAAAGAAAATATCAATAGAATGAACTGGCAAACAACAGAATGTGAAAAGAGTTTTGCAATCTACCCATCTGACAAAAAACTTATACCCAGAGTCTATGGAGAACTTAAACAGATTTACAAGAATAAAACAGCCGCATAACAAAAATGGATAAAGAATATGATCAGACACTTTTCAAAAAAAATCATGTATGCAGTCAATGATCATGTAAAAAAATCTCATCATTACTGGTCACTAGAGAAATGCAAATCAAAACCACAGTGAGATGCCACCTCACCCCAGTTAGAATGGTGATAATTAAAAAATCAAGCAACAAGAGGTGCTGGAGAAGATGTGGAGACATAGAAATGCTTTTATACTGTTGGTAGGAGTGTAAATTAGTTAAATCATTGTGGGAGAAAATGTTACAATTTCTCAAGGATTCAGAAATAGAAATACAATTTGACCTAACAATACCATTACTGGATATATACCCAAAAGTTCATAAATCATTTTCTTATAAAGACACATGCACACATGTGTTCATCGTAGCAGTGTTTACAATAGCAGAAACCTGGAACCAACCCAAATGCCCATCAGTGATTGAACTGGATAAAGAAAATGTTACACATACACACCGTGGAATACTATGCAACCATCAAAAATGTTGAGTTCATGTCCTTTGCAGGGATATGGATGGAACTGGAAACCATGATTATGATTCTCAGTAAACAGACACAACACTGCATATGCTCACTCATAGGTGAGTGTTGAACAATGAGAACACATGGACACAGTGAAGGAATCATCACACACCAGGGCCTGCCGGTTTGGGGAACTATGAAAGAAATAGAAAAGATTGGGGTGATTGGGAAAGGATAGCACTAGAAATATTACCTAATGCAGATGATGGGACGATGGATGCAGCAAACAACCACCATGGTATGTGTATTATTATGAAATAAACCTGCACAATCTGTGGATGTACACCTGATGTATAATACTTAAAGTGTTATAAATATTTTTATTTTAATTTTGTATTTGAAAAGTTATATGCACTTATATTTAGGGCTTCAGTTATTGTTATAAACTTAAAAGAATTTACTTTGAATAATACTAATTTGTCTGAGTAATCTAAAGTTTAAAGTGAATGATATAAAGTATGGTGCTGTTGTACTTCTCCATTCTTCTAGTTTTATATTACTGCCTCAGATTATATCTGTGCACACTGAGTGTTAATTAATAGTTTACTTTGCATTTTAATAGGAATAACATTTTTCAAGAGATGAGTTAGCTACAATTTCTTTTAGCTTTAACTTATCCAGACATTCTTATTTAAAAAGGTATTTTATTTAGATATTTATTATTCAAATATCATTCTTTTTTTAGATATTTAGCTGGAAGTCACTTTGTAAGCAAATTATTCTATATTTTTTACATGAAACCAACATCTATTTAATAACAAGAAATTTTGCTTTAATTATTTTATATAAAATTTGTAACCTCAACTAATAACAAGCAAATCAAGAAACTTTATAACATAACCACAGAAACCAAAAGCTGTCATGTAGTATTCCAAATTGAAAATGTTTTCAATTTAAGAATTTTAAACAACATTTTAAATGGACAAAACCGTAAGTCTTATACACAAATGCAATTTTAAAAATTAAAAAAAAAATGCTTCATAGATAAAAATGAAAACAAACTACAGGGCAAACAGCATTGAACCATTGAAAAATGAAAGTCGAATCAACCAAATCAGTCTGGACACTAAAAATCAAGAGTTTATATCTACCAAGTAGACAATAAAGAGAGACAATTCTAACATAGTTAGCTCTTTTGTGTGTGTGGCCTACCATACTACCTCTCTGGGACAGGTAAAGGCTTTAAAATTGAGATCTATTATTGTCAACATGAGGACCTGATTCCTGCTTCCAAAAAGAGTCAAGAAGCCCTAATATCCTAACTTACTGTGTTTCTTCTAGTCTCATAAGTTGTTGGGAACAAAAAGAATAGTTATTTTATACAATATATAAAAAATAAATAAGAAAAAATGTTGACAAGATCTATATTTGCAAAGATTAGAATATTTTAAAACAGTTTATTATATTGAAGAATTTAAAAAAATAACGCACATGTTATGATACGAAACATGCCAAATAAACAAAATAGTATGCATTAATTCCATAGCTCCAATCTGACAAGAAATTGAAGGCTAAGACAGAATTATGAACAATTCCCCTGAATGTTAAAGAGAGTGTTAATACAGATCCAGTTTTTAAAAGTGATAGTTTTTACATTTTTCTTATTGAAAATGCTAATAAAATTTAAGGTAAGCATTTAATAAGTAAGAAACTCCTTGGAGAAATGAAGCAAATCTATAATTTAGAGTTAGCAAATTATGATATTTCAACTATGGTTTTCTGAATAACAACAGAAAAAAAAATTAAAAAAATAAAAATAAAAAATAAAAATAAAAATAAAAAGAAGCCTATGACCAAAGTAAATTAAATACAGAAACTGAATCTGTCCCAAGTTTTAGAGGCAAAGAATTTCAGGGTTTTTGTTTTGTTTTGTTTTGTTTTTTTGAGACAGAGTTTCGCTCTTGTTACCCAGGCTGGAGTGCAATGGCGCGATCTCGGCTCACCGCAACCTCCGCCTCCTGGGTTCAGGCAATTCTCTCGCCTCAGCCTTCTGAGTAGCTGGGATTACAGGCATGTGCCACCATGCCCAGCTAATTTTTTGTATTTTTAGTAGAGACGGGGTTTCACCATGTTGACCAGGATGGTCTCGATCTCTCGACCTCGTGATCCACCCGCCTTAGCCTCCTGAAGTGCTGGGATTACAGGCTTGAGCCACTGTGCCTGCCAAGAATTTCAGTTTTAAGTAGGCTTACAGTAAAAAGACAAAAGATGTAAAACAACATGAGAGTATTAGTGACAAAGATTGTAAAAGAAAATATATGAAATTTGAAATAAATAGCACGATTACTGAAATAAAATCTACAATACATAAGTTTAACATCAGACTTGAGCAGGTAAACATTCAGACGATATGATTAAGTGAAAACTGAAATAACAGTCTGAGAATTAAAAATCAAATTATGTTAAAAAAATCTAACAAGTAAATAGAACACCACGAGGTATATCAATATATGCAACATGGGCATCTCATAAGTAACAGAAAAGAAGAGGTAAAAAAAAAAAAAAAAAAAGAATATCTGAAAGGTAAAATGGCCAAAAATCTGTCTAAGTTAATTAAAAATCTGAATCTACCCATTGAAGAAGGGCAAAAATCTTCAACCAGAATACAGTCTGTAATAGAAACATCAAAAAACATTATAGTCAATCAAGAGCCAAAGAAAAGAATATTGTGAAAGAAGAAAGGTATAAGCAACTTGTTATGTACAGGAATATTATCCTTAAAATTAACAGATGACTGTTCAGTAAAAAACACAGAAGACAGATGGTTGTAGGATATCAGAAGAAATGCTATCAAACCTGACATCTGTAAGTGGTAAAATGATACTTAAGCAAAAATGAGAAGATAAAGGAAAGCTGAAATAAAACTGAGAGTATCCCTTTTTAAAATAAAAAAATGTTATTACAATTACAACCCTGGCAAAGCTATGAATAAATTTTCCATGTGTACAGCAATAATCAGAGACAACACTATAAATTGAGAAGAAAGAAAAATTCTGAAGCAGTTTTTGATTTTTTTTAATTGTTTGAAGTTGCCAGCCGTGAAGTTTTGCTTTTTATCTTTTTTTATCTATGAAGCAGTACATATATATATATATATATACAAATTTGAGTTTACTTTTATCTATGAGATTTGTGTTTTTGTCTCTTAACAATGTTGTTTATAATATTTGAATTGAATGTTATTCTCTTAATTTGGAATCCTAGCCGTTAGATTTTTATTTTAGTGGTAATGTTCTAAAGATTTTGTTTACTTTATATTAACTGAAGTAATCAATTCCATAGAAAATATATGAAGCAAAATTTTCTATTATAAATTTTGATTTTATGTAAAAAATGTACAATTATTTTCTTACATAGTGACTTTTAAGTAGATGTCTAAATAAAGTAATTAGAAAATAATCATGGAAGCATACAGCAAGACCAACACATATGGTGATACCTGGTAGAAACTTGCTTAAATTGTTTAAAACATAGCCAGGTCACTGGCTGGAAAAGACTATAGAAGGGGAACGATTATGGATAATGATGTCCTAGAGGTTATAGACATCCACAGAATCTTAGAAAGGACAGCTAAGGCAACAAAATTAAGCTACCTTTATGCTTTCCAGCTTGTGTTGGCGACTAATACATTTTGAACATCCCCCAAAGATGTGCATCAATGTGTGGCCAGTTTCCCAGATATTTCAGCAGACTGAAGCATTCCAGAGTTGAAATCACAGACTTGAATCATTTCAGACTCGTTAATGTATGATGATGTAGCAATCTATTATTGTGAGGTATCTCTGTGTAAACAGTATTGGCACCATGAAGTGTAGCAGGAGACAGACAGGCACCTAGGCAAAAAGAAGGAGTTCCTTAGTGAACGATTCCTAAAGGAGTGTTTAAGTAAAGGATTGTCTGAAGTCTCGGCAGCAGGCTGCATGTTCTGGAGATTTTAGGGAGAACTAATGCCTCTTTCTGGTCCCACCCATAGCCACCCATGAAAAATGAGGCACATTCTTTCTACTACATAAAGCCCATATTAACTTCAGACTCAGGCAGATCATGGAATAACCTGCTTGAAAAGTGGAGCTATTAACTGTGGGTCTCCTCTCCACTGAGAGTTGTACACTTATTGGGATTACAAGTCTATTTAGATAGATCTTCTCTCCACTAAGGGCTGTAATACACATCTCAACAATCTTCCTGCACATAGAAAGCATGCACTATGCATCTCCTCTTTACCAAGGGCTGCAGAGACGTCAGCACAACCTACCTTCAAGATTGGAATTCTTCATTTTGTGTCTCCTCTTTATTGAGTGTTGCACAGATGCAAATATGTCCTTCTTTTGAAAAACTGCCACTTTGGTTCTCCTGAGATACTTTTCTATTGTCCACATACCTCATTCTTACTGAACGTGACACAAGGACTCACAAATACATGGCAAAACTGAAAAATTAGTCAAACGAATAGGACTAAAACACACAAAATGGCCATATTGTTGCTTACCAAAAATAAAAATAATAAAACAAAAGAAAGCAGGGCTTCAGCCCTTGAAAGAGCACAGACCTAAACCTTTTCAAAGCCAAGGCTGTGACATCATTTTGAAAGTTCTGGAGTTTCTGACATTTCTAGACTTCTGGATGCAAATACAACTGAATTCCCCAGTAGGGGAATCAACTAGTGATATGTCTAATTTAGCCACAGACTTGCAGAAAACTAACACCTGTGCTGGTATCTGGACCTTGTCAGCTTATCACAGTATATGGGCCTAGCAACATGCAGTGGCTTGACTCAACAGTCACTCACTCATGCACCTCTCTCTACTCTGTGCCTGCCTCACCCATAGCATGAATAGTATATGGCCCTGCAGTTTTTTGAGTTGTGGGTAACCTGCCAGATTGAATTAGTAAAATAAATCTAACAGCCACGAGAAATTTGAGGAATGGTAACATAATTCACAGAGATTTTTGGCTGGTGAATCAACACCCTAAAGGTTCTGTGACAAAAGTCACACTGATCACCAGTGGCCAGTGGATTATTCAATTATGTTAATGGAATGGAACCTCTGTAAAAACCCAGGAACAAGATTCAGACAGCTTCTGGATAACTAAACATGTAGAGTGTTCTAGAAAATTTTGTGCACCTAAAAGTAGACATCAATAATTTTAAATGTTATACACAGTTTAGATTTCTTGTCTTTTTATAAAAGAAGTTGTTAACTAGGTAAGAGCTAGAATTTTATGAAGAGAAGAAAATCAATAGTTATCTCAGGATAAAGTCAACCATATGTTCATTCTGGAAGAAAGAGCATCAGTAAATTTTGTGTGGAAAATTTTTATTCTAAAATATGTCTTTTTATTTAGAATTTTATGTTTCTGCAGCATTTTTGTCACTATAAAGTAAACTCATCAACACTATTACAGATTTTTCTGTCACTCAATTCTAGTAAAATGCAATTCTGCTCTTTTATCTAGTGGCAGCCATTAATCAAGTTTAGGACTTGAATGAACAGGCTAGTGCTCAACAGTCTGCTTTTATATTTGGGCTTAAATGTACATAAAATTATGACATTTGAGAAAAGTAGCCAGTTTATTATTTATTTTAAATGTATAGTAGTTAAAAATACTTGGACTATATTAAATAAATAGCTTAAACATTTTCAGTTCTTTTTCAAAATCCTTAGTTATAATTGACATTTTGGGGAGCTACAGAGATGGATTGGGGCATCTTTCAGTTAATGATGTATTCCACACAGCTCAGTTATTGTGCCCTGAGCAGATATCCTGACAATTAAAACAAATCAAATTTCTTTAGCACATATTCTAAAATGAACTCTAACATTTGTGCTGAGCTCCAAATTTTCTTTAGTGCTTCACACTCTCTCTCACTGGCCTGATCAAATTACATTTAGTATTACAGTATACAAGGTCCATATATTCCTCCAGCATAACTGGATTACATGAGGCAGGCTTCTTAATTTGAATCATAACCTTTTGGGTGGAAGTTGAAGTCAAAAACACATGAGAGACAAGGACATTGGCACATGCCTCCATGCTGTCAGCTTTCACCCACCAATGAGTATTTCATTGGCAGATGTTTCACTCATGATATTTGGAAATGTAACATTAGCACAGGTATCTGGGCTCTGTTCAAAGGTCTTATAAAGTGGTGGAAACCAAGCCTTTTCTTTAGCTCAAACCAAATTACAAAGGGTCAGCACGCATGCCCCTAGTCCAATGGTTAGGCCATTGGCTAAGGCAGCAACAGGCTTTTAAAATTGAATGGAATGTTCACGAAGTTCTTGGTGTTGTCCTCCATTTCAATGTTTGTTTTGTTTTTGTCCTTCCTTAAAGGCCTCACAATATACCCAAAATCAAGGCGACAGCAGAAGACACTGCCAGCTGTGCTGAACAGCATGAGATTGCTGTCATCTTCAGTAGCCCTTTCCAGAGCATTCATGATTTCTGTAATTACTTCTGTATTCATTGCATTTTTTTTTAACTGTCAGTCAAGCAGATAGCAATATCTGGGTCGTTTATCATCTTTCTTTACTACAATGCCTCTGTATCTGCTGGCAATTTCTTTTGGCCTTATAGTGAAATGCATCCTCTTGATAAAAGGCTGTCTTTTTTTTCCCTTCACTAATAATATTTCTTGGCCGACTTCTCACTATTCAAACAGATATATGCATATTTGCTGTTCCATTGGTTGTAAAGGGGTCCATTAATACCAATACACCTTCCATGTTAGTTGAGATTTCGCCCATGAAGCAGTAACCAACCTAGATATCTGATACATTAGTGGGTGTGTGTGGGTCCTCTTTTCTATTCCAGGCTGTTCTGCACCAGGATCTGATGAGACTCTGATGACCTTCTCTGCTGCCACCTTGAACACCTTGTCCTGCTTATCTGGTGCAATAGAATCCAGTTTCTTTGGTTCTTAAGAGGTACTTGTTTATTTCTTGCTGTTAAAGACTATCTAAGGGACAAGTGTCCTGACACTTCAATTTATCAGCTCCTTTTTTTTTTTTTTTTTTTTTTGTAGCTCAGACAGTTGAAGTGTTTTTTCTAACGTTCTGGCTGGCAGAAAAACACTGGCTGTTTTTGGGTTTGTTATGTCTGCCAATCAATGATGTTTTGGGAGGGTTCTTAGAAAACTGCTGCTGGTAGATCTGGAAGCTCCTTTATTGGCATTTTTGAAAAAATTGTACTGGTTCCAGTCTGTGTCCTTTCATTCCGTTTTTCAGTCTGTCACCTGTTAAAGCAAAAAATATGTATTCCACAGTTCACAACATTCTGCTCTGGTTCCCAAATGTCATTCTGTTTGTCATAACCTTTGCACTGAACTAAATACTCTGTCTCAATTTTTTTTTCTTTTCTTTTTCTTTTTTCTTTTTTTTCTTTTTTTTTTTTTTTTTTTTTTTTTTTTTTTTTTTTTTTTTTTTTTTTTTTTTTGTCTTTTATCAAGAGTAATTTCAACCTAAAATCCTGGGAAGTCATGAAGAAAAAGACAGAATGGAGGCAGTTGCTGTGCCAGCTTTGTATCAATTGAGTCTGCATGTAGCCACATTTTTCTACCTCCAGTTCTTTATTAGGTGTTTGGCATAGATAAGCCTCTTCCACTTAGTGGCCTCCTATGTACTAAAAGTTGTGTGAGAAAGCAGCTATGTGTGACTTAGGCTCTGCATACTTACTTCCAGGTGACACAGCTTGGGCTTGATCTCATAGTGCCAAGATAGCTGGCTACTTAGTCTCAGGTAATAGTAGCTGAATTCACAGCTCCTGCTCTGTGGTGTAGTGCAGAAAGCTTTCTACCTGCCTGTTAATCTTTCTATTGTGGTTGCTATAATAATTACATTAAACCTTCTAAAATTATATTTTTAATGTTATGCTAGTTTACCTTCAATAACACATAAAACACTTATTCCTGTATAGCTTGACCCTTCTTATTTCACTTATTCCATTCTCAAAATTATACCTCTAAGTATTGTATGTCAAAAACCAAATAGGTGACACACACACATATATATATATATACACACACACACATACATATACATATATATGTATATATATTAGTGTTTTAAATTATCTGGAGAACAAAGTGTGATAGTACACATTTTAAATTTATTTTATCCTTTATAATTCTCAAAGTGTTTATATTTATTTTGATAATTTTTTATTTATACACTGTTTAGTGTTTGTTCATTTTACCCTGAAGTATCCCATAAAGTATTTCTTAAAGTGTAGTGTGCTGGTAATAAACCCCAGCTTTTATTTGAAAATGTAATCATTTCTCCTTCACTTTTAATGAAAATATTGTTTTAACACAATATTTCTGTTTGAAGAATTTTTCTTACATATTCTGGAACATATGCGTCTACTGCTTTCTGGTTGCTGAGTTTTTAGAAAATAAAACTGCTGTTTATTTTTGATAGCCTTATTAACATGTAATCACTTATCTTGCTTCTTGCAAGATTTTTCTGTTTGTTTTAAAAAGTTAATTATGCATTTTTAACTTGGTATTCAATCAGTAAAAGTTTATCTCCATCTCAAATGTAGACATTCTGTTCTTTTTGTATGCTAATCTACCAGCCAATTACCATGAAACCTTCAGCACAGCAATTGCAACTTTGTCATGAATATGATTTATCCAATTCTACATTTTCTGGTTTATATTCATAGAGGTGTTTGTAGTATTCTCTAATGATAGCTTGTATTTCTGTATAATTGGTGGTGATAATCATGTAGGTGTGAGTGTGTTACTTTGAGTTTGTCTTACATGATTTTTTTTTTAAGCTTCTTGCTGTTTTTCCCTTTCTCAGATTTGTGGCACACTTGACCATTTTTTTTTTTTTTGGTAGTCTCCCTGAATTTTTGTCTTTTGCCCTTAAATTTCCAAAATGCTTATGTATGCCTCTTTGACAGTGTTTACATTTTTTTTAACATTTTTTTCCTGACTTAATAGTTTCAATTCCTTTCTCATTATGTTTGCTATTTTTTTTTTTTTTTTTTTTTTTCTGATTCTCCTGCCTCAGCCTCCTAAGTAGCTGAAACTACAAAGCGGCACTACCACATAGCTAATTATTGATAGAGATGGTGTTTCACGATGGTGGCCAGGGTGGTCTCGATCTCTTGACCTTGTGATTTGAATGTCTCAGCCTCCTAAAGTGCTGAGATTATAGGCATGAGCTACTATGCCTGGCCCAAAAATTTTTCTTTAGTAACTCTGCCATTTGGGCTGTCCAGAACAAGTTTCTTGTGGTTATTTATTTATTTTTCTTTAAATGAACTGTAGATTCACATTTCACTTTTTAGTTTATGATTTTGTTTGTATTTATAAAGGACATTTGAATTTTTAAATGCTATAATATTGAAAGTCAGATTTTCTCCTCTTATTTTTGACTAGACTTTTAAAAATTCATTATATAGGCTCTTTCTGTCCAGAAAATCAGTGTTACTAAACTTCTTGTTCTCTTTGTTTGTTTAATTTTTAGTCTGCACTGATTGGGGACACATAAGGTTAACATCTCAATTTATTCTAAATTTTTATTTATATGTGTTTATTTTTGAATGTTTTTGTTCATAAATGTCTAACCTCTTAGGAGAAATGAAAGAAAAATTAGAAAAAAATTATGTTTTGGTTATTTAAATCTTCTAAAAGTTGCTTGAGCAGTAGGAGAAAAAGCCTGAAAAAAGTTTGGGAAATAAAACAATGACCACCTCTGCTGGAACCTTCATATTAGAAGCTGCATTCAGTCTGCAAGTTCTCCTGAGGTTTGAGGGGCAGAGTTCTCATCTTTTTATCATGAGGCAGCTTACCTCAGCGGTCATTAATATTTGTAGGCAGCATACCTCAGCGGTGGTTAATAAAGAGTAAATAGCTGCTGTTAATCGGTGCTATAAAGTTAAAACAATTTAATTGATGTTTAGTATAAAAGTCTTCTTTTGAAAGCTGTAAACGTTCAGATAGACTCTGGAATTACAAGTAATTGTATCACCCTGATTCTGCCACTGCACTTATCATATAGTTGAAGAGACAGCTATATAGGGTTTTGTAGTCCATTGTCATACATTTTCTACAACTTTACATTATTTTAGTTTTGGCATCTGTCTCTCTGCATCTAAAGTAAGACTTGCATGTAAATAATATAAATACATTTTTGTTTTAAAAGTACGCTTGTGCCAGTCTGTGCCTTTTTATAAAAGATCTCACATTTAAATAAAATGCACTTAAAATATTACTTATTCTGACATTTACTTGCTTGTTTTCTATATTTTCTTTTACTTTACTTGTACTTCAAATCCTCCTTTGATCATTGTGAAAATGTGGTTAATTTTTGTTTATTTTTTATTTACTTTTTTTATGGCATTTCAAGTTTTGGGGTATATGTGAAGAACATGCAAGATTGTTGCATAGGTACACACATGACAGCATGATTTGTTGCCTTCCTTTCCTTCACCTATATCTGGCATTTATCTCCATGCTTTGTCTCCCCAACTCCCCACACCCCACTATTCCTCACCTATTTCTCCCAAACAGGCACCAATGAGTGATGCTTCCCTCCCTGTGTCCATGTGTCCTCACTGTTCAACACCCACCTATAAGTGAGAACACGTGGTGTTTGATTTTCTGTTCTTGTGTCAGTTTGCTGAGAATGATGGTTTCCAGGTTCATCCATGTCCCTTCAAAGGACACCAACTCATCATTTTTGATGGCTGCATAATATTCCATGGTGTATATGTGACACATGTTTTCTGTCCAGTCTATCACTGATGGGCATTTGGGTTGGTTCCAGTCTTTGCTATTTTAAATAGTGTGGCAATGAACATTTGTGTCCATGTTTTCTTATAGGAGAATGATTTACAAACTTTTGGATATATACCCAGTAATAGGATTCCTGGGACAAATGAAATTTCTATTTCTAGGTCCTTGAGAATCACCACCTTATATTCCACAATAGTTGAACTAATTTACACTCCCACCAACAGTGTAAAAATGTTCCTGTTTCTCCACATTCTCTCCAGCATCTGTTGTCTCCAGATTTTTTAATGGTGGCATTCTAACTGGAGTGAGGTGGTATCTCAATGTAGTTTTGATTTGAATTTCTCTAATGACCAGTGATGATGAGCATTTTTCATACATTTTTTGGCCTCATGTATGTCTTCTTTTGTAAAGTGTCTCTTCACATCCTTCAATCACTTTTAAATGGGCATTTTTTTTTTTTTCTTGTAAATTTGTTTTTGTTCTTTGTAAATTCTGGATATCAGTCCTTTGTCAGATGGGTAAACTGCAAAATTCTTTTACCATTCTTGTGACTGATTCACTATCATGACTGTTTCTTTTGCTGTGCAGAAGCTGTGGAGTTTGATTAAAATATTATTCTGTACTTTTATACTAAAGAGTTATATTTGAAATCTCCATTTTTACTGGAAATTTCAAATAGCCTACTTTGAATGATACTAACTTTTTTAAAAAATCAAAAGTGTGATCTTAACTATGTAAAAATTTGCTGCTCTCGTACTTTCTATTTTCCTCAATTGACTGAGTGTCCATTAATTTTTAACTTTGTCAGGGTTTTAATCATAACAGCATTTTTTCTTTAGTAAAAAGTTAGTCATCAATTCTACCTTTCCTTTATCTAGATACTTTTGCTTGAGTATCATTTTACCAGTTATAGATGGCAGGTTTGCTCTCATTTTTTTCCACTAAAATTTTTATATTCTTCTGTATTCTAACTTCTAGGGTTTCTGCTGAGCAATCATCTGTTTATGTTAATTAGACTTCCTTGAACATAACAAGTTACTTATCCCTTTCTGGTTTTACGATTTTTCGTTGTCTTCACTCTTAACTGACTATGTTTCTTGATATGGCGATCATTGACTAAATTTTGGTTGAAGATTTTTGCCTTTCTTTTGCTTGTAAATTAACAAAGTAAATCAAAAATGAAACATTAGTAAAGGTTGAAACCATCATTCTCAGCAAGCTAACAGATGAATGGAAAACCAAACACTGCCTGTTCTCACTCATTAGTGAGAGTTAAACAATGTGAACAAGTGGACTTAGGGAGGAAAACATCACAAACTTGGTCTTATCGGGTGGTGGAGGAGAGGGGAGAGGTAGCATTAGGAGGAATAACTTACGTATATGATGGATTGATGGGTGCAGCAAACCACCATGGCACATGTACAACTGTATTAGAAACCTGCATTTTCTGACCCAGAATTTATAGTATAATAATAAAAAGTTAAATAACAAAACTACCACTTTTTAATACAGGACATGTATTAAAAGTCTCCTTAAACTCTCAGGGGGATTTGTTTATTTTTATTTTTATTTTTTTCCTTTGGCTTTCAATTCATTCTCATATTGGAGCTATAGATAAACTGGAGAATTAACATGGTTTAACATATTTTTAGAGAATGTTTTCTGTCATAAGACTGTGTATAATTTTCTCTTTCAGTATATTAAACTGCCTTTAAATGTTCAGCTTTTTGCAAATAAAGATCTCTTTAACTTTTGTTCCTGTTTATAGTTTCTCTATTGTATAAAATAAGTGCATTCTTTGCTCTCAGCAACTTAAATATTTATAGCCAATTTCTGGTATTTTCAACGAAGAGTTAGCTCTGAATTAGGAAAAGCAGAAATATATGTTTCTCATTGATTCTTCATGTGTCCCCAAGAGAGACTGGTAAAAAAAATTAAAATAAAGTAAAATAAAACAAAATAAATTAGCACATAGGACTTGTTTACTTTTTCTGGAAGCAGGAATCAGAGCTCTGCATTAAAAAATAAGGATTTCAATTATAAAGACTTCATCTGTGCCTAGGAGGTAGTATGGAAATACACGAAAAATAATTGACCATTGTCTCTTGTAAATGTTTAATTGGTTGATATAAACTATTGGTATCCAGGGTCCGACTATTTTTGATTGGTTTAATGTTTTTTTCTTTAATGGTTTGAAATTAACTGCCCTGCAGTTTTGTTTTTGTTTTTATATATGAAGTACTGATTGTTTTCTCATCTCAAAGTTTATTTTTAGTTATGACATTTTTGTTTTGTTTCATAAAAGTGATGTTTAAAATACTTAAATTAAATTTCACTTTTTCAATTTAGGATTCTAGATGATAGATTTTTGTTTTAGTGGTTATGCTATAAGTTTTTAGATTTGATTTTAATAAATTGAGATAATTCTGTATAAAATGTTAGAGGTAAGATTCTCTATTACAAAGTAAATTTCAATTTATGTAAAACAAATATATAATAATTTGCTTACATATTTTCATGTAAATATCTAAATAAAATAATAAGGGAATACTCGTGTAAGCATGCAGTAAGATCCACAAGTACGATGATTCCTAACAAAAGTGTTGCTTAAATTGTTTAAAAATTCACCAAGTCACTGTGACTGGAGCAGACTATGGAAGGAGAATAGCTATAGATTGTTCATAGCAGTAATAGACAGTCAATGTGATTTTCTAGGAATTTTTAGATCAGCAGATATTAATTTCACTCTAAGCCTTGTTCATGACTCGAAGTGAAATTGGTAAGCTTGTTAATAGCATCTAGTGCTGAGGGTTGAGAAATCTTGATAAATATCCTAAAATATAATCTCAAACATCTTTGAGAAATTCAGTGTCAAAATATCTCTCCAGAAAATAATTGTAAAAACACACATTTAGAATATGTGGATATTATATTTTGAAGATATCTTAATGATCTTTTGCTTCTGTAAATCAGAAAGATATTTAAAAACCTTATGTCAAGCTTAGTTCATTCAAACTAGGGTAACTATTAAAAAACTCAAGTCAGTTCAGTTACTCAAAGTTTAGAATCTAAACCCTATATTTTCTCTTTTTTCTCTTTTCTTTCTTACTACTTTTTCAATATTTCTGTAAAACATTAATATAGAAAGTTGAACTAGACAGCCACTATTTGGAGATACCAAGAGAGAAAACTCAATCCATGGCATTTGAAAAAAAAAGCTAAACTTGAGTACTGCTTGAAGGCATACATAATACATATGCACATATGTGCATTTGCACACTATGTTATGCATACACATTGAGCGTAAATATTTTCCTTATGATGATGAAAATTGCTAAAATATTAAAATAAGCAAGCCAATGAAAAATCAATATTTCAAGGATTATGGTCAGAGTTACGTTTATGCTTTTTCTAAAATTGTTGAGTAAGGTTAATACTCTAGTATTTTGTATTGTTTAAAAAAATACTTTATAGAAGTTTTATAGTGAGCATCTTTGATTAGAATTATGTATGTCTATCTTGTTCTAAAATAATAAAATGTAAATACACTCACAAAAATGCATATTAGACAGTAAGAGAAAATAAAGGTAAATGAATGAGGAAAGTAAAGTAGCAGAAAAAATACATGAAAATGTTAAGATAAATTCCAAAAGAAAATAAATTTATACAACATTAAAATCTTTTACACTTGGATCACAGTTTGTTTCATAATTCCCATTTAGGCATCTGACTGTAGGCTCTGTTCTTGACATTAGAAACTTCTCCAAAAGGCACACTGCCTACCAATATAGAGCTTGTTTTTGTTGTTGTTGTTGTTGTTGTTGTTGTTGTTTTTTCCTCCACGATTAGTATGTTGCTATTCAATGCCCAAAATAGAAAGACAAAATTTACATTTGGTTTAATATACTAAGGGATATCTATTCACTTTAGACACATTATTGCAAGCAGTGTGAAATCAAGACATTGGCATATATGTTGTATTAGCAGAAATATGGTTGTTATCCAAATTTTTAAAGCTCATATCATACATATATGATATGTAACATATAATAAGCACCCACATATATAAAACAATATGTTTATTGTAGTATATATTATCTATTGTGATCATATGCCTTAATAGTAACATCCCATATATGTAATATATAGACATGGAATTGGCCCAAATGCCCATCAATAACAGAGTGGATAAAGAAAGTGTGGAACATATACACAATGAAATTTTATGAGGTAATAAAAAAGAATAAAATAAGGTACTATGAAGGGACATGGATGTAGCTGGAATCCATTCTCCTCCGCAAACTAGCACAGAAACAAATAAACATAAAGAAACCAAACACTGCATATATAAGTTCATGCATTGGAAATGAACACTGAAGACACATAGATGATGAAGGGGAACAACACACAGTAAGGTCTGTAGGAGAAGGGAGAAAAGAGTTTAAAAATAAAATAAACCTAAATATATGGCATGAAACAAAATGTAAAATGTAATTAAATAAAAATAAAAGGCATTCATTTTTGAAGAAGTTATAGTAACTTGGACAATCTTAGCAAGAATTCATTTGAGACATTGTAATATAACAACAAATTAGAATTTTGAAAAACTGGAATGACAGTAAATAAGTTGTATATTTCAATTTTTAGTTGACTGAATATATATATATTTTTACTCTTAGAACAGAATCTCATGTTGTCGCTCTGGCTGGATTGCAGTACTGAAATGTTGGCACACTGCAACACTTTGCCTCTCAGGTTAAAGTTATTTATTTGCATCAGCCTCTTAATTAGCTAAGATTAGAGCTGTGCACCATCACTGCCTATGGGGACTCACCATGATGGCTGGACTAGTCTCAAACCCCTGACCTCAACTAATCTGATTGCTTTATTCTCAAAATGTGCTGAGATTACAGGTGTAAACCACCCTGACTTGACTTTGATTGAATTCCTAATTGATAAAAGTATTCATCTTGCAAAACTTTATTTTTTGTACTATATTTATATGAATTATTTTAATTCTGTTTCATAATTCAAGCAAGGTAATGTGATTTTAACCTATTCACTTTCTATGAAAAATAAATGTATCTCCATTTATATATAATCAAAAGAGGAGGCTAATTAAGAATATTATTTTTCTTTTGGGTAAAGTTCTCAGATTTTAAAACTGTCCTTAAAAATCTAATTTGGAAAAATAATTATATTGTTGATTTGATTATTATTTATGTCTTTTTTAAGATTTTTTTTTTTTTTTTTTTTTTTTTTTTTTTTTCCCTTTTGAGACGGAGTTTCGCTCTTGTTACCCAGGCTGGAGTGCAATGGCGTGATCTCGGCTCACCGCAACCTCCGCCTCCTGGGTTCAGGCAATTCTCCTGCCTCAGCCTCCTGAGTAGCTGGGATTACAGGCACATGCCACCATGCCCAGCTAATTTTTTGCATTTTTAGTAGAGACGGGGTTTCACCATGTTGACCAGGATGGTCTCGATCTCTCGACCTCGTGATCCAACCGCCTCGGCCTCCCAAAGTGCTGGGATTACAGGCTTGAGCCACCGCGCCCGGCAAGAATTTTTTTAATGTGAGAAAACTCAGAATTTTTATAAGATGCAAAAAGATCCTTAATTATGTCAAATAAAATTAAAAGTACTTTATTTGAAAATAGATGGTTTTTAACCTATGATTTCTATTAAAAATATTGTGATTAGTTTTTCTTACTTACTAAATATTAATGGATGTTTTCATCATCCTTGCATCAAAAATTCACTAAGAATATATAAGATCAGGAACAGAGCACTGATGCTTACGAAAAAATATATTTCTGTACACTAGCAATAAATGATTTGAAAATAAAATTGAGACTACAATTTCATTTCTGAAAAATAAAAGGCTGGAATACCTCCAACTGCCCTGGAACCCATAGGGGCAGGCAGTTGGGGATGGGAGATGACCTTGGAGTAGTGGCTGTGGTGCTCCATGGGGACTTCTTCGCAGCAGTGGTTGTGGGGCTAACAAGAAACAACTAAAGTTCCTGGAGAATCAAAGCAGAATTCCTTAAGAACATAATGGATAAAGAGAAGAAAACTTATGGTGGCTGTGAAAGTCCTGATGCAACGATGTCAAATGGATATCTTCTGAGTCATAAATATGTTGTAAAAAGAGAACATGTCCAAACATCAGGAACAATGAAACCCATGTTTAGTGGCCCAGGTCATTTTGCCGAGAATGAAACCAATTACGTTAATTAGAGAGAGCATGCAAGTATTTTGATGAGTTTCACTATACCTACAGTGCCATAGAGATTCCTACATTCCCATTTCACCTGAAATGGCACTAGAACTGCTGAGGCTGTGAACTTCCTGGATTGTTAATAAAATAAATTATAATAAACTGTTAACTCTTTCAGTCTTTAAGACCTGTACTTGAATTACTATTTTTTTTTTTTTTCATAAATAGCACATTCCCTGTATGGAGTGGAACTATTTCATTGCAAAGAAGATTGCCTTTTGTTTTTTCATGACAGTGTTGATATTTGTTTGCAACATCAACAGAATAAGGACATTTTCACAAACCAAGAAATAAACAAATATGCCAATTCATAGCTGGTTTTGCCTTATCTTTTGGATATGACTTTTAAAATCAGAGAAATGATGACATAGTAAATGCTGAAAATTAGACATATCTGAACATGTTCTACAAGTAAATAATGGAGATAAGTGTTTCATGTATTTATCCGTTTTTTTCCCAAAAACTATTTTCATCTTGAAATTTCTTACATCCTTTGATAAACTTCAGTATTGTTTAAATGTGTCCTGCCATTTTTATTGCCACATTTTAAGAAGTTTATTTAAAAACAATTTTGGAAGGTTTTTAGGTACAACATTAGAAAAAGTAACTGAACTATAGCCAGATGGTAAATAAGTTAACCATACAACTTAGAGTTCTTATGCCTTATGCCCCTTTTGGGCAATTCAAAGGACTGTCTTTTTATTGACTATAAAGCATCCTTTGCAACTTCCAAAACAGAAAGCAAAACAAACAAACAAACAAAACAAAAAAACAAACTGGGTGTCGTAGCTTACATCTGTAATCTCGGTATTGGGGGAGGCAAAGGCGGGAGGATTGCTGGAGACACACTATTACCTGGGCAACAGAATAAGACCCTGTCTCAAACAGCAACAACAACAAAAAATCATTGTGTTTTTTTAAGAATAAATTTAACCAAGGTGCAAAAGTTAGACATGGAAAATTACAAAATATTGTTGAAATAAATTCAAAAAACCCTAAATAAATGTAAAGTAACAAGCATTGGCAAGACTGAGATAAATTATAGCCCTTAAATACTGTATGTGGAATATGAAATGGTACAGGCTATTTGCAACATAGTTGGAGATTCTTCAAAATGTTAAAAATAAAATTACCATATGATGACAATTTGTTTCATTCAGTGTCATTTCATGACAACACTGATGAGGGGAGACACTCAATTTGTGGCCAGGACCACTGTTTGTGTGGAGTTTGCATGTTCTCCCCACATCTATGTGAATTTTCTCTAGGTACTCTGGTTTCCTCCCAAACCCCAAAGACATGCATATTAGGGGAAGTACTGTGTCTACATTGCTCCAGTCTGAGTGTGTGTGTGTGTGTGTATGCTTCCTGACCAGGGTTGGTTCCTGTCTTGCACCATAAGCTGCTGGAACTCAGCAGAGTTATGGCCACCTGTGACCATAAACTGGATAAATAAATAATATTACTTTTTTTTATTAATCCTTCTTAAATGGATGTATAGTGTCTGTAAACATCAATATTTGGCAGGGCATAGTGGCTGATGCCTGTAATCTAAGCATTTTGGAGGCCAAGGCAGGTGGATCACTTGAGGATGGGAGTTCAAGACCAGCCTAACATGGTGACACTCTGTCTTAAAAAAAATAAAAATAAAAAAAAAAAATAAATAAATAAAAGAAAGAAAAGAAAAAAAAAAGAATACCAATGTTTAACATTAAAAATGTTTCAATCTTTATTTAGCAATTTGGTGATGTTTCTTTGCCCAGAAATAGGCAGAGAACTTAACTCTTGCTTATATCAATTATCCTATGGTAAAATTGGTTTTATTCTGTCATTTCACTTTAAGTAACAGTTTCCAAGGACCTATTGACAATGTTAAGTGGAGACTTACTGTATTCCGAAAAAGTTAAAAATGGGTGTCTAAACAAAATTTTGTACAAAAATTGTCACAGCACCATTATTCACTATAGCCAAAAACTGGTAGCAACCCAAGTTTCCATCAAGAGATGAATGGATAAACAGAATGTGATATATCAAATTGACAGCTGGGCATTGTGGCTCATGCCTATATTCCAGCACTTAGGGAGGTCAAGGCAGGTGGATCGCCTAATGTCAGGAGTTCAAAAGCAGCCTGGCCAGAAGAATCGCTTGAATCCAGGAGGCAGAGGCTGCAGTGAGCCGAGATTGTGCCACTGCACTCCAGCCTGGGCAACAGAGCAAGTCTCTGTCTCAAAATAAAATAAAAAAAATAAATTGAGATATTATTCATCCAAAAAGAGGAAAGTAAAATGGTGCAGCCAATGTGTAAATTAAACATGGAGTTAACATTTGACCCAGCAATTTCATTTCTGGGTATCTACTCAAAGGAATTCAAAGTAGGTACTCGAACACATGTTTGTAGATCCGTGTTCGTAGCAGCATGATTCACAATAGCCAAAAGGGGAAAGGCATACAAGTGTCCATCAACAGAAGAATAAACAAACACAAGATGGTCCATCCATACAATGAAATATTATGTTATGTATATTTATATTTAATCACAAAGAAAAAATAATAAAAGTACTGATGAATGTTACACCTTGAGTGGACTTTGAAAACAGCATGCTTAGGGAAAGAAGCTGGACACAAAAGATCACATATTGTATGACTCGATTAATCTATAGTACCCCAAACTGGCAAATCCATAGACACAGAATGTTGATGAGTGACTGCCAAGCATGGGGGAATGTGGAGTGCCTTCTTAATGGGAACTGAGTTTTCTTTTGAGGTAATGAAAATGCTCTGGAGCTAGCTAGATGGTTGCACAACACTTCAAATACACTAAATTCCACTGAATTATATACTTACAAATGGTTATAATCATAACTTTTTATCAAATAAATTTACCTCAGTAATAAACTTGTGTTTTTTAAATTCCCAGTGCCTTGGACTTGTCCCTCAAAGAACATGGAGCCAAATTGCAGCTTTCATGAGCCCTGGTTAATCCACTTATATCTGGGACCAAAGCCCAAGGTCATTAGAGAAATAGTTCTTTCTTATAAACCAGAGGCTTTCACATTTCAACAGCAAAGCACCAAATGGAACCTTGAACTTCACCTCAGAGATAATCACCAGATGTGCGATAGATTTTGGTCCCTAATGCTCTTCCCTCAAAAAAATACATGCATGTTATAGCCTCTGTATTTTCAGGTTTGCAGAGTTCATCTCACTTATTCATAAGGCCCTTGGACAGTTTACCCTGTGTTAGAGAAAAATAATATAACACTAGGTGAGGCCATGACCCAAGAGCACAGAGTGATTGCAGGAGTAGCTGGGATCTGAACTAAGATACTGCTGAGTTTCCATCACATTTGTAGAACATGAATTAGGGACTCTTGAATTCAAGTTTCAAGGTGAGGCTGACATTTCAGTTCGTATTTATATATATTCCCATGTACATATATGTTTGAACACTTTTAATACACAAATTTAATTTGCCAAGGGTTTCAGTTAGTCACTTATTCCTGTCTAACTCCACCTGAGGTATGGCCATGTTGACAGTACTGCCGAGGAGCAGGTTTCCTTGGATAAGAAAAGGAAATGCCTGTTAAGAAATGATATTCTCATATGAGGGTTTCCTTGCCAGACTAGAGGTTTGGATAAAAGTGACTCAGTTTATTCCTGTCTCCATTGGTTAAGAATTTGCCATCCAGCAAGAAGTGATGGAGGGAGCAATTGGGTTCATGGGGTACATGAATATATGCTTGCCCCAAGTCCCATATAGGAGCTCTGACATAATTACACTAGTTCATTGCATTTCAATACTTAAATATTAATAATTTATCTGCTTAAATATCTAAGCTCACTTTACTAATTGTCCATCGTATAGACAAAGATGTTTGCAAATATTTCTATAGGTTTTCGAGACACAGACTAGGACTTTTGTCAGTTAACTGTATCTATTGATTACATAAACCTAAGTGTTTCAACCTGAAATCCCTTGCAACTGCTAGCACGGGGCTAGGGAATACAAGGTAATAGTCTGTCCTGTAAATTCTTATAAAGTTGTAGTAATCAGTTGTTCCATTTGTGTTCCCTTCAGCACTGAAGTTTTATTTTTCTTTATAAATCACCCCTAACATGGACTTTGATTTCATTTAACTATTTCTCTGATTTATAAATTAGGGATATTACTCACAGATGATCTAACAAATAATGAATTTTTTTATTTTTAGAGAAAACACATGATCAACTTTTCTACTGCTGTGACTTTACAGAATTAGCTGGACCAAGTCTTAAAAATTTTCATAAGATTGGGCACTGGGTGCATGGGTGACGAGAACATGCATAAAATTCCTGAGACACCCATGAACCTGCTGTGTCCCTGTAATTGAAAGCAAACTAGACTGCAGGTAACTGGGGCTTACTGAATGGGAGAGGGCAGCAGGGAGGAGCACTCATGGGCCAGGAGACCATGGAAAGCCATATGGCCCTTGTTCTAAGGCCAGTGGAAATCCATTGGCAACATTAAATCAGGAGAGTAATGAGATGAGATTTTTGTTTCTAAATGAGTATTTTGCCATTATCAAGTTGAGATCACCTGTGGTGAGTGGGTAGATCTGAGTTCCTCCTGGTGGGCTGCACTGAGGAGTGCAGTGTTTGCAACTGCTCAGGAGAAAACGGGGCAGAAGTGAGAAATGAGAAAGAAAAAAAAAAAAAAAAAAAAAAAAAAAAAAACTAGGGCAGGCAGGCAGTTCAGTTAGGGTGGGTCTTCAGATGAATCTTTTTTTTTTTTTTTCTTTTTAACTTTAAGAAGATGAATTTATTACAAAGTTCTACCAAAAATCACTAACTTGCAGATATTTATATGATTGTATATACATATTTTAAATTGCATTTTAGGTTTTGGGGTACATGTGAAGAACATGCAAGATTGTTGCATAAGTAAGCACGTGGCAGCATGATTTCCTGTCTTCCTACACTTCACCTATATCTGGCATTTTCCCCAGGCTCTCTTCCCAAATCCCCGCCCCCCACTGTCCGTCCCCTATATCCCCCAACAGACCCCAGTGTGTAGTGCTCCCCTCACTGTGTCCGTGTGTTCTCATTGCTCAACACCCACCTTTGAGTGAGAACATGCAGTGGTTGATGGTCTGCTCTGGTGTCAGTTTGCTGAGAATGATGGTTTCCAGGCTCATCCATGTTCCTGGATGAATGACACAAACTCATCATTTTTGATGGCTGCATAATATTCCATGGTGTACGAATCCTTTCAAACAAAAGAACAGCCTCCAGGCATAGATACGGGAAGGTACACAAGGTGGTTTGCCTAAGACATGCACACAGCCACACAGATAAGAAAGCCTACGCAGGTGACTTGGCCAGACATCCCTGCAATGGAAAATTCCATCCCCTGACACATGCACAGTAAGGGGAACAAAGCAATGTGGAGTAACTCAGGCTAATGGCCAGCAGGTGCACTAGCAAGTTGGGGTGGGGCCACCAGATATTCACACCTTATGCAAATGAGACACCCAGTCCTCATCGGTTTTTTATAAAAGCCTTTGCGTTCAACTGTAAAATCCACAATGCTTTTCTGGATCCTCTCTTCATAGCGCAGAGCTTTCTTTTTTCACTTATTAAACTTTCACCCCAATCTCACCCTTGGTTTCTGCATTCCTTAAGTTTCTTGATCATGAGTCTAAGAACTCCAGGTACTACCTCAGGCAATGAGAAACATTTATGTTGTGGTTCATTGGCAAAACTATAACAGAAGCAGTTTGGATTCATCTCTATTCTTTAGATCTGCCAAGGTTGTGAAACCGAGAGGTAGTCACAGGGAAGAGTTCCAGGAAAAGAAAACTGGATCCAAAGGGAAGGAGACATTTTTCTCACAGTTGGTAGAGGCAATAAAGTGAACTGGGTTGGCAGATTGGATTGTCAGGTAGAAACCATGTTGATTTCCTGATTTGGGGGTTATGTGGTGGTTACTTGGGAGAGTGTCCCAACTTTGAGTAAAATACAGCAGAGTATTTTGTGTGAAATTGCAAATCTGGTACAGGAATAACCACTGGGGAATCTGAGAGAATAGGCATTTGGAGAAAGATATTTTGTACTGTAATTACAAGTTTCCTCTAAGTATAAATTTACTGGAAATAAAATTACTGTATGAAAAATTATATATATCAATACCATACCAGGAATGTAGAGATGACATCAAACTTCATTATAGAAGCTCCATTTCAGCCAAAGCTGTGAAACCAATCACCCTCAAAAAAGTGTGAATTTCATTAGCCACCACTGTGTGGACATGAATCCATCAGTAATAGAGGCCAATTAGTGGATATTGACTACTACAGTCCATTGTGTGAATATATATTGGATGTTAAGAATGATCTCAGGGTGCAATGGCAACAGTGGAATTTTAGGGTTATATGTTTCTACATGAACACTTCCTCTGCAGAATACTCTGAAGACTGTCTCCACTATACTCCAAGTTGTGGACAGGAAGGTTTTAATTCATCACTGAACAGCATCAAGTTAAGATCTCCCTCCTGGCCAGGCGTGGTGGCTCACACCTGTAATCCCGGTACTTCGGGAGGCTGAGGTGTGTGGATCACCTGAGGCCAGGAGTTCAAGACCAGCCTGATCAATATAGTGAAACCCCATCTTAAAAAATAAAACATAAATAAAAAAAAATCTCCCTCCTGGAGCCTTGAGGGAAGAAGTTCTTGTCTCCCGCCTCCTGCCATCTGGTGGCCGTCAGGACTCAGCAGAGGCCGCTCTTGCTCACAGTTTATCATTGGATGTGCGCCCCCTCCTGGCTCTCCTGAGAAATCAATTACATTCAGTATTCGTTTACACAGTGCCATCATTTTGGAAATTCACTATCCTGTGTGTTTTTCAAAAAGTAGTGATGGAACAATTATTTGGAATACATACAGAATAAAAGTAATATACATACAAACTAAAATTTACACAAAAATTCACTCGCAAGTGTCCATAGGCTGAAATTTGAAATTCAAAACTATAAACATTCTAAAAGAAAGCCTGCATGACCTTGGATTTGGCGCTGATGTTTAACCCATAATACCAAAAGCCAAAGCACAAAAGAAAAAATAATGATAACCGAGACTATAAAACTAAGTTTTCAGGCTGGGCGTGGTGGCTCAAGCCTGTAATCCCAGCACTTTGGGAGGTCGAGGCAGGTGGATCACAAGGTCAAGAGATCAAGACCATCCTGGCCAATATGGTGAAACCCTGTCTCCACTAAAAATACAAAAAATTAGCTGAGCATGGTGGTACATGCCTGTAATCACAGCTACTCAGGAGGCTGAGGGAGGAGAATTGCCTGAACCCAGGAAGCAGAGGTTGCAGTTAGCCAAGATCGCGCCATTGCAATCCAGCCTGGGTAACAAGAGCAAAACTTTGTCTCAAAAAAAAAAAAAAAAAAAAGAAAAAGAAAAAAAAAACCCTACATTTTCAGCTCTGTGAAAGAGCCTTTTCAGAGAACAAAGACAAGACACAGACTGGGAGAAATTATTTGCAAAATACAAATCTAGTGAAAACAATTGTATTAAAAATACAAAAAGAAGTTGGGTTGGGGAGCTTATGCCTATAATCCTAGTTAATCGGGAGGCTGATGTGAGAGGATCACTTGAATTTAGGAGTTTGAGATCGGCCTGAGCAATATAACAACACTTTGTCTCTAAAAATAATCATAACACAAAATGAACTCTTAAAAAGAAGCAATACTGTCATTCATTGCTGGTAGAATGCATAATGGTACAGTCACTTTGGAACACACTTTTGCATTTGTTTCCAAAGCTGAACAACTCTCATCTTATTATCTAACAATTGCACCACTTAATTGCCTGTATTTAGACAATTGCTTTGAAAATTATGTTCAAACATATACCAGCATGCAATTATGGACAGTAGTTCTATTCATAACGATCAAAATGTAAGCAGAATTTCCTTTAGGAACTGAATACGTAATGAAATTGGGGTGCATCTATACAATGGAGTACTATTCATAAACAGAAAGGAATAAACTATCTACACATGCAAAGATTTGGGTAAATTTTCCATGTACACTGCTAAGTGAAGGAAGTGAGTCTGAAGAGGCTACCCACCATTTCACCCCATTTTATATGATATTTTGGAAATGGCAAAATTACACATATAAACAAATCAGTGATTACATAGTGTGGGAGTTTGAAGTATTCTGTATGGTACTTTAATGGTGGCTACCTGACACTATGCATTTTATAAAAAGGATAGAATTTTACAGCCCAAGAAATAAATCACAAGCTATACAAATTAAATCAAATTATTTAGTGTATAGGAGTATCCAGTGATAAAATATAGAATGAGACCAAGAATCTCACTGTATTACAAATTTATGTAAAAGCTCACTGCAGGTGTTGAGCAGGAGGTGCTAACCAAAGTCACTTTGGAAGTGAGTAGAACCTATAGACTAAAAGCAGAATAGACTGCATATAAATAGTGGACTCTATTTTATAAAGTTCTTTCCCACAGGGGTAATAGTCAATTTTGAAACCACTATACCTGTAAAAAGAAAAAAAAATGCTGTTTTTCATCTATACTCTCAATAGTTCACTTCTGACAACAAATGTATGAGATGTTTTCCCATACTGACCAATTCTCCAATTTTCTGGACACCAGCTGGGTGTTCTATAATTCAATTATGATACGAGTTTATTGGAGTTATTACATACCTAATAGTTTAAGGGTTATTCCCCACTTCACATGTCAATCACAAGGAGTAAATCCCCAGTTCACTCACACTTCTGCATGGCTTGGCTGCAAACTGAACAGTCCTACACCTCCTCCTCAGGATTGATAATTTGCTATGATGGCTCATAAAACTCAGGAAAACACTTATGTTTACTGGGTAATATGATCTCAGTATTTGCTCCCCCCAAAATTCAAACCTAACATCTAAAAGGATGGTTTTTACAGGTAATTCATCGTCAAGACTCTGTCCTCATGAATGGGACAAGTGCTATTATAAAGCAGTGTTTAAGGAGCCTGTTCCTCCATTCTGACATATGAGGACATGGCAAGAAGGTACTTTCTCTAAGGGAGGAGCCCTCACCAGATATGGAATCTTCCAGTGACTAGATCTTAGATTTTTCCAGGCTCCAGAATTATATCCAACAAATTTATGTTGTTTAAAAGTTACCCAGTCTACAATATTTTGTTACCGCAACCTGAAAGACCACAGTTTGTTATGAAGAATATGATAAAGAAAACACATGAACAGCCAGATAAGGGGTACACAAAACAAGGTTTGGAAGGGTCTCAAGTGTGGAAGCTCTGTCCTCATGGAGTTGGGGTTTCCATGATCCCCACACATGGATATATTTATCAATTTAGATGCTCTTTAAACCCCATCTTTTAGGATTTTTTAAGACTCAAAGTCTTGCTCTGTCCCCCAGCCTGGAGTGCAGGGGTGCAATTTTAGCTTACTGCAGCCTTGAACTCCTGGCCTCAAGGAATCCTTCTGCCTCAGATTCCTAAGCAGCTGGGACTATGTGTGTACACTACCACACCCAACTCTCTTATTTTCTGTAGAGATGAAGTCTTACTGTGTCATTTAGGCTGGCCATAAACTCCTGGCCTCAAGTGATCCTCCCACCTCTTTCAGGGATTTATATGGAGGCTTTATCACTGAAGATTGATTATTAACTCAATCTGCAGCCCCCTTTCCTCTCAGAGGTCAGGATATGAAGCTGAAAGTTACAAGCTTCTAATCATGGCTTGGTATTTCTGGTGACTGTGCCCCATCCTGAAGCCATCCAGGTGCCCACCAAGAGTCCTTAGCAGAAAAAAAGGCTTCCTATTACCCAAGAGATTTTTAAGGCATTTAGAAACTCTGTGTCGGAACCCAGGATCAAAGATCAAATATGAGAACAAAATATGCTGTTAGCATCCCTATCACTCAAGAAATTTTAAGGGTTTTGAGAGCTCTGCACCAGGAAATAGAGAACAAACATATATTTGTTATTAAATCACAGCCTATAATTTGGATGAACAACAAGAAATTCAATGTTTATGCTAGAACAAGGGATTAAATAAATGGCAGATGGTGGAAGCCAATTTTTGCTGTTGGAGTAAGAATTTACAGACAAGAAGGGCTGGGGAGGCTAGAATAATTCCTGTGATAATGGATCAGAGTCCATTGATTAGAGACAGCAGTATAAACTCACATGTAGCTTAATATATACACAGATGGATCCACATAGAAATCTTTATAATTAGCGGTGTATATGTAGGTTAGAACACACACATATATATTTCCTTGCATTGTCAGCTATGAGGGAGAAGATGTAATGAGCATATTTACTTGCCAGATATAAGTACTTGAAACTATTCTCTAATGAGGGAAAACAGTGCTTTTTGAAGAAATAGCTAAAACTTGGGCCAAGACAGTAAATACATGAGCCAGGATACTCTTGAAGTGTCAGAAAGAAATTGTTAAACAAAACAAGACAAAACATTCAGTTGCCTTAAAGGAAAACTGAAGCCAATGGAAAAAGCTCCCAACTGTCACAGTTAGGAAATCAAAGCAACAAAATACTGTACAATTGGATAATAACCAAATGATTGAAGTAACTATCTGGTTGTCCATACTGGTATAAATAAATGATTAAGTAAATACACAAATGCGCCAAATAGAAATATCTTATACAGATGAATTCCACATACTTGATGTAGACACTCATGCATCAAGGAGGTAGAGCTAACTCCCCACTCCTTAAGTGCGGGCTCTGCAGGTTTATTTCCTCCAAAAGAATACATACAGTATGGACATGGGGAAAAAGTAACTTCACAGTAAGAAACCTAAAAACACTACCTCAGCCAGGTGATGAAAATTAACACTAATGGTGACAATGCATCTTAAGAGTATGAAGAGACTAGAATAACACTACAAATATGATCTGCTTCCCCCAAACCCATAACCCCAGCCTGATTATGAGAAAAACACAAAGTAAACCACAATGAGAGATATTGTACACAATACCTGACCAATCTTTCTTACACTGTCAAAGCTATCAGAAGGCATCCTTCGAGAAACTGTCACAAGCAAGAAGAGTCTGACATGACAACTAAATGTCCTGTAGGAATCCTACATGAGATCCCAGAATAGAAAAAGATAGAAATAAGAGAAACCAAATAAAATGTGGGCTTATTTAATGATAACATATCAATATCTGGTCATTAATTGTAACAAGTGATGTTAGATGTTAACAAGACATCTGATATATTTTTTTCCTAATTTGCGTGTGAATCTAAAACTACTTTAAAATAATAACTTTATTCAAAACATTGTAATATTTTTTCAAACATCTGTTTATTTGTACTAATAATTAGACTCTACTTTCAGAAATCATTTCTATAGTTCACTAATTATTTGTAGTAATAATTGTAGTAGTAACTGACACTAACTAGTCCTATATTTAAAAAAATATGAACATTCATGATGCTGTCAGGTATATAATGTGGAGTAATATATAATTCTAAATAAATACCTCTTTTGCATTTTAATGTTAAAAGAACACATTTGTGTACACTTAATCATTGTGTGTGTGTGTGTGTGTGTGTGTGTGTGTGTGTGTGGTATGTTTCTGTCCTGGATTCACTCCCTAGAAATCTGGTCAGCTTAGATCAGGAAAAAATTCACATTTTTGAGACTATTTCAATTCTTGGCTGAACATTTTCAAAAGTACAACTTAAAAAAAAAAAGCGAGTGTTGGTGGGAGCTGAGTGTAGTTGATCATGCCTTTAATTCCAGCACTTTGGGAGTCCTAGGTAGGCAGATCACAAGGTCAAGAGATCGAGACTAGCCTGGCCAACATGGTGAAACCTCATCTCTACTAAAAATACAAAAATTAGCTGGATGTGGTAGCAGGTGCCTATAATCCCAGTTACTCAGGAGGCTGAGGCAAGAGAATTGCCGAAACCTGAGAGGCAGAAGTTTCAGTGAGCCCCGATGGTGACACTGCACTCTAGCCTGGGCAACAGAGCAAGACTCTGTCTTTAAGAAAGAAAAGGTTCAAATGGCAAATTGATTTATTGTTACTGGATCAGTTATTGTAATAAATCTTTGTCTTTATTTTGTTTCCAAACATTCATTTTAACAGCAATACAACAGAAACAAATATTTGTCACTGCAAAAAATATTCAGAGAAAGAAAATGCGTGAACAGATTTTGTGACCAACATAATTAAATGTTTTCTTGTGATGCTTTCTAAAATAGAAGAGTTTTTTTTTTTTTAATTTAATTTATTTTATCTTATGTTTTGTGGTATATGTGAAGAACATGCAAGATTGTTGCATAGGTACACACGTGGTCGTGTGATGTGCTGCCTTCCTCCCCTTCACCTGTATCTGGTATTTTTCCCCATGCTATCTCTTCCCAACTCCCCACCCCACACAGTCCCTGCCCTATTTCCCCCCAGCAGACCCCAGTGTGTGAAGCTCCCCTCCCTGTGTCCATGTGTTCTCTGTTCAACACCCATCTATGAGTGAGAAGAGTTTAAAGGGATATTCAAAGTCAATTTCCTCAGCGATGCTTTAGAGAAATTGATGAAACTACATAAACAAAAGTGGCAGGACATTCTATGAGTGATTTTAGATATTGCTATGTCTTGAGGAAAAATGTAATCTACCTTTTAGGGGATCACAAATAATTATTGGAAGCTCAAACTGTGACATGGTAAAAGCCCCATAAAACTGCATACTTAGGCCATACCTCGGCTTTCTGTTAAAACTGCTCTCTGTAACCCTAATGTGGCAGGCAAGCAGTCCAAAACCAGGCCATCTTGGCCCCTGCGACTTATAAGTAACTAAGGTTTGTGATTTCCACCACACCCAGACAATGTGTAAACTAACACTTATCTTGACTTCTGTAAACCACTTAAGTAACAATCAGAATATTCAAAGTCCCCTGGCGGTCAGAATGTCTGAAGCCCCTCGCCCCCACCTTGCCTCTCACCCTCACTCCCAAGGTGGTATTACCAGTATAAAGGGTCTTGACACCCTCCTTTCGGGGTCACAGGTTGGAGAGACATGAGTCCTCCATGGCTGCAGGCAATAAACACCTTGCAATTTGTCATACTTTTGTCACAGTGTTGACTTTCTGTGCTCGCTTCAGTATGACAAAACTCTGCAAGGTTTCAAAATTCAGTTGAAATGATGTCAATATATCTAGCAATGAAGGTAATGATAAAATGGGATCTATGCCTTATTTGTGTAATAAAATCCCAAAAGAGTATTTAATGCTCCTAGGAAAACTTGTTAGTCTAGAAATACAGTTGATAACATCAAAAGCAAAATACACTTCTGTAAACCAAAAATAAAATTCTAAACCCTCCCCCAACCTTCTAAATGGACTTCCTCCTCAGCCAGGGCTGTTTAAAATTTAATCTGAGAGACTGTTTCAGGCCATCATGGGAAGTGAGGGTCGGATATGCCTCATTATACCTCTCTGACATTAACATCAACACAGACTTTAGGTCTGATAAGAAACATTTTAAAACATATTCTCTGTGAAGCCTACTGCCTGAAGACTTCCTCTGCAAATAAGAATTTGGGTGTCCACAATCCTTTATCTTAATCCAGACATTGCTTTCTATTGATCCCAGGTCTCTAGATAAACTCAACTAATTGTTAGACAGAAAAATGTTAAATCTATCCATAAACTGGAAACCCCCACCCCACTTCAAGTTGTCCTGTCATTCTAGATCAAACTAACGTATTTCTTAAATATATGTGATTGAAGTGTCATGTCTCCCTAAAATGTGTAATACCAAGTTGCACCCTGACCACCTTGGAAGGCTGCGTCTGAGCCATGGTCACTCACATTTGGCTCAGATTAAATCTCTTCAAATATTTTACAGAGTCTGACTCTTCATTGACACTTCCTTACATTTGATTGTACAACAGAAGTAGCTCATCAAGAATAAATGTTCCATGTTAAAGTATATTCATATTGTTGACCTAAAGGAACAAGATGAGGTACAAAACAGAATTTCAGAGTTTACTTGAGCCAAGATAAAAACCCACCCAGAAGACACAGAGCTAAATATCTGTAGATATAAGCTCCATTCAACTTCTGTTACAAGCAGGTTTTTAAAGGAAAAAGAAGGACAAGGAGTCGGTTGATACAAAGTTGTTTGCCAGGAATTCTCACTGGCTTCAGAAATAATATTGATTAGTTATTGGCTACACACTGTTGAACTATAGAGGATGCTTAAGAGACAAAATGGTGAAGTATGACCTTCTGGGGATACTCCATCAGAAAAGAGAATAAAGTCTAAATGGGCAACTTTCAACTTCCTAAACAGACTGTAAGTGCTCACTGCAAATGTGGGCAGCCCACACAAAGGGAAGAATTATGGGAGAGAGGTGAGCCTATAAAGTCCTAGGATCAAGGTTCAATGCTGTCTTTGACCTTCAGATGCCCTCTTGGGTCTCTTCCAAGAGAATTTTCCTTCCTTTCTTGTTCTAAAGCCTTTTAAAAATAAATTTGCACTCCTCCTCTAAAACTTGCCTTGGCTGCTTCTTCCACCTTACATCCCTCAGTGCAATTCTTTCTCCTGAGGATACAAGAACTGAAGTTGCTGCAGATACATATGGATTCACCGTTGGTAACTCAGGGTAACTTGGATAGCTGCCGCTGGCAAGAATAATCGAAGAAAGTTTTGATGACTTCACTGAAATGATGTGTTGAGACCAGAAACCAAAATGATGGCAACAGAGAATACTACTAATGCCAGTGTTTGGGTCACACTCTCACCTAGGTGAGAACCTGACCAAAAGGGGAGAATTATTAAACAAATTATGGTAGGCCATTTTTCTGGACTGGGCTCCTGCAGTAGGCCACAACAGAGCAGACCAAACCAGAATGGAGTCAGTGATGCTAAATGCCACACAACCAAACTGAAGCTTTAAGGAAGCAGATAAATTTCCAAACAAGTAATTTTTTATTGCAAAAGACTACATTCCAGTCTACCTGAGTTAGCATAAGGAAGTCCCCTCTGCTTTAATCCTTAGGCAAAAAGTAACCTGAAGTAACCTGATACTAACTGTGAACCCAAAATATCTGAGACCGATCTCAGTCAAATTAGAAAGCTTATTTTAGTAAGGTTAAGGACAAACCCATGACACAGGCTTGAGAAGTCCTGATAACATTTGCTTATGTTGGTCAGTGTACAGCTCACTTTATACGTTTTAAGGAGACATAATACATGAATCAATACTTGTAAGATTTATGCTGTTTTGATCTGGAAAGGTGGAAAAACTCAAGGGGTGGGAGCTTCCAGGTCACAGGTAGATTTAAAAATTTTGGGATTGGCAATTATTTTAAAGAGTTATCATCTGTAGAAAGGAATGTCTGGGTGGATTATGGGTTGTGGGGACGTAGGTTTTATTATACAGATGAAGCCTTGAAGTAGCAGGCTTCAGAGAAAAAAAGATTATAAACCTTTCTTAACAGACTTAGGTCTGTGTTGATGTTACTGATGAAGGCGTATAACGAGGCATGTCCAGCCCCCTCTTTCATAATGGCCTGAACTACATTTTCAGGTTAACTCTGGAATCCCCTTGGCTGAGAGAAGGTGGTTGGGGGCCTTAGAATTTTATTTTTGGTTTACATAGCCAATCAGTTGTTATTTCCCATTGTTCTGTTTCCTTCTTCCCATCTTACAAAACTCACTCTTCTGCTATTGCACAGTGAGAACTGAGACCAAATAAGGACTTCTGAACTTTATACTGAGACCAAGTAAATCCATTTACAATGATGACAGAGAATAGTCTCATGGTATCAATGCTCAAAGTTTTGGTCAGTTTCTCGAAATTGAAAGGCTGATCAAAAGTGGAGATTTGTTAAATTAAATTTGGACTTATGAAGCCTTCCAAAGAGTTTTGTAAAGAACTACAACCTAACTTAGCATATAAACAAACTGAGAATCTGACTTAGAAATCTTGTCTTTTTAACAAATAGCTGAGGCCAAACCAATCACAGCTTCCAAGTGTCAGCCGATGTTAGGCTGCCAACTGTTCAAATTAGGTTCCATAAAGACAAATCCAGGCTGTAACCAATGGAACTGTCTGTGTATTCCACTTCTGTTTTCTCTATGTCACTTTCTTTTCTGTGGTTATAAGCATAACCTACATATGTCATGTGACAGAGTTTTAACAGTTGGGTCCTAAAAAAGCCTATTAAGCTGAAGTTAATTAACAATTATTTAAGATCATCATTGGGTCATGAGAAATTATCAAACAGGACAATTCTTCCATTAAAAAAAGCTAAAAAATATATTTAAAAAATATTGCTCATAAAAAGAGAGTGCAAAAGTATATAGAATCAAGAATTCTGTATAAAACTATTAAGAGAGGAGAAATCAAAGGTCAAATAAGAAATCAACTGTATCAAACTGGAAACCTAGAAGAAACAGGTCATTTCCTAATAAAAATACACATTAACAAAATGGACTCTAAATTAAGGAAACTATGAATATTAGCATAGAACAGCTTGGAACAGTGCTTAAAGATCTCCCAGTCGAAAAGACCCAAGGACCATCTGAGTTCATAGCTTAATGCAAGCTGATCTTTTTAATTAATTCTGATGTTATGATCACACATCACATACATAGGTGGTGGTCCTATGAGATTATATGGAGCTTAAAAATTTCTGCCTAGCCATCATGTCATAACCTCATTCAAAGCATTGTTTTATATGTTTAAATAGATACACAAATACTTCCCATTGTAGTAAAAACTGCATATATTATTTGGTAAAGTACCATGTTACACAGGTTTGTACCCTAGGAGCAACAGGCTATATCGTATAGACTAAGTGTGGCTAGGTGTAGGCTATACCATCCGGGTTTGTGCAAGTACATTCCATAATGTTTGCACAATGATAAAATCACTTAATGACACATTTCTCAGAGAGCAGCCCCTCCTGAAGTGACAGTTGAGTGTATTTTAAATGGCCAAAGCCTAGGAGAAAAGTGAGAACTTAATTCGTGTTACAGTTTAATAACAAACTTAATAGAGTTAACATATTTCATCTAATCTAAGATAACAGTGATTGTAAGACACACGTTCTTTTATGTAACATTACAAATATGCTGCCAATTAAACTGGCTTTGTGAATGACAACAAAAATGTTGTCAGTTTAATTCTATTAATGCCAGGAAAGTAAAATGAAAATGAATTATGATTTTGACATGTTAAAGCAAATAAGGAGGAGGTCATTACACTAAGGTCTTCCCTAAGAAAACACAAACTTAACCTGGATGCATTTCTAGTAACTCACTTTAAAAAAATTAACGAACCAACTGAAGTCAATCACAAAGAGCCCAGCAGTCAGTTGGCTATATGGCTAGGGATACCCATGGAACCATTCTCCAAATCAGGCAGTCATCTAGCTGGAGCCAATCAGGCCATTTCTTCACTTAACTTCTACCTCTAAAACCTCTGCTCACTCTGCGAATGTGAAGCCCAAAACACGTTTTCTATTTCGGTGCTTCTCAATTCATGAATTATTCTTTTGTACAAATAAACTGTGTTTAAATTTATTTTGCCTAAAATTCTTTTCACAGACATAAGTATACTATTTATACTTAAAATAATGTTGTGAGTTTTAAGACACATACTCTTCAATATTTTCAAGCAGTTTAATACTGTAAAAATAAGCCAATGAGACACAAATAAAAGCAAGTCTGTAGAGTGTGTGTCCTGGGGGCCCTGAGTGGACTCGCTTTGATGCTCTCAGGGTTTCCCTTTTCTCTGTACCAAGATTTTCCCGAGAAGCAAATTAAAATTTGGAAAAACATACTTGGTCTTGCTGTGATGATGAGAATCAAACCCTCAACGAAGGGACACTTTTGTAAAATAAAATAAACATAACATTGATGGCAGCATCAGGCTGTGCCCTGTGTCCCCTGTGCCCTGAGTCCCAGAGGCAGCCAAATGTGCTGCCCCCAACCTCTTGTGGTTGGGTGGGACCTTATTCCAGGTCCAGAAACTTCTGCTCCAAACCCCAGCCCTGTGTTGGGGCTCTCACCCAACACCACCGTGGACAGGGTGCAGGGAGGAGGCAGAGGTGGGCCTGGGGCAGTGTGGCACTCCATGGAGCCAGGAGGAGCCAGGGACAAACTAGAGCCCCCTTGGAGCCCACTGTCCTGGGAGCTGCCACAACGGGGCTGGGCTGAGTTGCCTGCTGTCAGGGGAGCAGCACTGTTGGGCATGAAGGGGCACACAAAGAGGGGCCCAGTGAGGACCTGTAGCCCCCACCCCAAGCTGCAAAGAGGTGCACCTGGGACTGCCTGTACACTCCATGGAGTGAGTGGGAGCCAGACCCTCCAAGCACAGGACCTGGTCATCTCTGCATTCTGCACTCTCAGGGGCTTAGGAGGGGGGTCTTACCTGCCCCCAGAGGCTTGGAGGTGTCTGCTCCCACTACTTGGCCTCTGGCTCTCAGCACCTGCTGTAATCTGATGGGTGTTTGGGGCTGAGGCCAGGTGCTATCACAGCCTACCTAGGTGTGCATATGTTCAGGTCGAGCTTACATGCCAGCCCCCGGCCACCTTGGCTCCCTCTGCACTTTGGGCACAGATAAGTGCTGGGGTGGGCTGAGGGTGGCTTGGTGCTGGCCTGTAGATGACCCTTACTGTAAGCAGGGTTCCACGGATGGCAGCAGGAGTCAGAAATGCTCCTGGGCATTAGGTACCTGATGAGGCCCCAGCTTCAGGCCAGAGAGGGCCTGAAGGCTGTAGGCTGGGCTGCCAGTTATGCTGGGAACTTCTGGTGCCCATTCCAGGCCTGCCAATGGCCACACACAGACCAACTGGCATCCACTTCCACCCCTCAGAGGCCCATAAAAGCCCCAGGTTCAGCCAGAGCAGAGCAGACAATGGGATGACCAGCTGCAGAGAGGAGCTACCCTCTCAACTAGGAGCTTAACACTCTTCAAGATCCCCTAGCTGTGGAAAGGAGTTACCTGCTGTGGGTCTCCTCTAAACTGTTCTATCACTCATGAAATATTCTCTTTGACTTGCTCAGTCTCTTGTCTGTGTACTTCATTCTTCCTGATGGCAGAAAAAAACCTTGGAATCCACCAGTGGCAAGGATAAAAGTCCTATAACACAAACAGGGCTGAGACGTGCCCCTTGCTTGCCACATTGTGAGTGTAGAGAAGGAGAGAAGAGCTGCAGTCCTTTGGAGAGCACCAACCTGGGAGCTACACCAGCCAAGGCTGTGACTTCTTCTTTGGGGCCTTGCAGTTCCTGTCACCTCCAAGCTTCCGAGTGCCACCGTATTTCCCGCTGCCAGCTGTGGAAGTTGGCTGTGGTTTGTCTGGTCAAGCCACAGCCTTGCAGAGAGCCATCACCCATGCTGGCACCTGGAGCTGCCTGCCGCACTGCAACAGCCGGTGTGTCTGACTGTGCAGTAGCCAGACCCTACACTTGCTCACCCACCCCTCACCATTTCATGCCTGATTTGCCCTTGGCAGGCATGAACTCCGGGCCCATAGCATGAGCCAAGTGCAGCCTACCAAGCTAAGTGAGCAGAACAAATTCAGCAGGTCAGAACAAACTCAGGCAAAGGTGCCAATAGTCAGAAAGATTTCCTGCCGGAAAAGTGACACCCCAAAAATTCTTAACAACATGAGAAAGTAAAACATGGCAGTGTTCCTACCTCTGGACCTCAGGGCATATACAGGAAGCTTTTTACTTACCTTCTGGTGTCCTGAAGCTGCACAAACATAGCCCCCAGCTGTTCCTTAGCCACCAAGGGTTCTCCCAGATGGGTCCTGAGGAGAAGGAGATTTGGGTCCTACCTAGGCATGGCCCCCAGGTGTCTGTAGCCATAGTGGCATCTTCTGGATAAATCCTGAGGAGAACAAAGCTTAATCCTCACTGTGGATGTGCCAAATATCTGTGTGGGGAACATGGGGGGAAGGTCCAAAAAGGTGGGATTATTTTATTGCATTTTATGTTTTGGGGTACATGTGAAGAACATGCAAGATTGTTTCATAGGTACACACATGGCAGTGTGATTTGCTACCTTCCTCCCCATTACCTATATCTGGCATTTCTTCCCATGCTATCTCTCCCCAACTCCCGACCCCCCGCTGTTCTTTCCCTGTTTCCCCCAAACAGGCCCCAGTGTGTAGTGTTCCCCTCCCTGTGTCCATGTGTTCTCACTGTTCAACACCCGCCTATGAGTGAGAACATGCGTTGTTTGATTTTCTGCTCTTGTGTCTGTTTGCTGAGAATGATGGCTTCCAGGTTCATCCATGTCCCTACAAAAAACACGAACTCATCATTTATGATGGTTGCATAATATTCCATGGTGTATGTGTGCCACAATTTCCCTGTCCAGTCTATCATCAATGGGCATTTGGGTTGGTTCCAGGTCTTTGCTATTGTAAACTGTGCTGCAATGAACATTTGTGTGCATATGTTCTTATAGTAGAATGATTTATAATCCTTTGGGGTTTTTTGTGACCCCTACAGGCTGTTGGGGCAGTGCAGGATGCTAAAGTGCTCGCTGTATAGTGGTGCACATGGACCTCTCCTGTGGTCCCTGTGAATCTCTGAAATCCATTGTTCTGATAATCTCTTGCCATGATTTTGGAAGTTAAAACTGAAAGAGAACCTACCATCCCCCGCCTTGAACAGAATGGACAGAGATATAAGCAAAGTTGATTGCCGATGGACAAAAGTCAACTGATATCCTACGTATCAGCAATTATGTATGGATACAAGTGGAATTTTAAAACTGGAATTTGGTATTTAAAAATATCTATATCATTTTTAAAGGGTCTGTTCATATCCTTTGCCCACTTTTGAATGGGATTGTTTGTTTTTTTCTTGTAAATCTGTTTTAGTTATTTGTAAATTTTGGATATGAGCCCTTCATCAGATGGGTAAATTGTAAAAAAAAACAAAACGAAACAAACAAAAAAACGATGAGTTCATGTCCTTTGTAGGGACATGGGTGAACCTGGAAACCATCATTCTCAGCAAACCGACACAGAGCAGACAATCAAACACTGCATCTTCTCACTTATAGGTGAGGGTTGAACAATGAGAACACATGGACACAGGGAGGGGAGCACTACACACTGGGGTCTGCTGGGGGGAAATAGGGGAGGGACAGTGTGGGTGGGTAGTTGGGGTGAATAGCATGGGGAGAAATGCCAGATATAGGTGATGGGGAGGAAGGGAGCAAATCACACTGAGATGTGTGACCTATGCAAATATCTTGCATGTTCTTCACATGCACCCCAAAACCTAAAATGCATTAAAAAATAATCATAATAAAGAAAAACATTTATATCATTTACAACAAAAGGCCTAAAAAATAAAGTTCTTAAGTATACATATTTTTAAAAGCTACACACATGCATTCATACCACCTGGAAACACAGTTGAAACAATATATAAATAAATTGAGAGATACTCCTTATTCACCATTAGTAAACAGACATAGTTAAGATAACAATTCTAAGTTGATTTATACATTGAGTTTAATCTCAATCAAATTCCCAGCAAACTGTTTCTAAACCTATAATAGACAATAAACCAAACTGAATAAACCAAAACTTGAAGGCCTCATGCATCTGTACCCCAACACTTATTACAAAGCTAAAGTCATGAGAAAAATGTGATAATGATCCTTATCCCAACACTTATCCAGTACCTAAACCTAACTCCTAAACTTAACCCTATGTTGACACTGACCCTGATCAAACCCTGACCTCGATCCCAATCCAAACCCCAACCCAGACCCATATGACAACCCCAACCCACATTTCTAATCCCAATCCTGAACCTGACCCAATTTTTGATCCTGACCTTTAACCAGATCCTGACCTCTGATTCTAACCCTAACTCAATATTCCCCAGTTCCACTCGAGTGTACCTCTTACCTTATTCTTAGCACTAGCTAAGCCTAAGGCTAAATCCAAAAACATAATGAAAATTCAATATTATCCTGAAATGAAACTCAACATCAATTTCACCCTAAACCTAGTGGTAACCCCTACCATAAGTCCTTCACCAGACTTTGAGGGTGTATCCTGAAATTTTAACTGACCCCAGGTTCAGCTGCTAGCTACTTGAGACAAAATTCAAGATACAGGAGTTGGTGAGAGGAAAAAGCACGTTTATTAAGAAAGCCAGCAAACCTAGAAGATGACATGCTAGCATCCTAAAGTACCATCTCAAGTGACCACAAATTTTAGGTTCCTTTTATGTTAAAGACAAAGTGTAGAGGGAAGAGTTGGGATCCAGAAGGGCCCAACAACTTCAGATATCCGGGTGCCAGTGAGGACCCAAGGAGTTTGGGAAATTCTTAGTCTTTTGATCAGGTCAAAATGCTCCTATATATCTTTAACAAAATAGTTAGTTGTTTACATGCATTTTCTTTAATTTCAGAGTTTGTTTTAAAAGCTACGTGATTGCTGTTTTTCCATATTATCTCAGTGCTCTAAAATTATCCTAGCCTATGGGCCGGAATGCATAAAGGTCCCTTAAACAAAAATAGAATTAGTTACATTAGTTTAATTTTATTATTATTATTATTATTATTATTATTATTATTATTATTATTTTGCCTTTTCACTCTTACAAAACCATCCCCATACCTGAACCCAAATCCAGAAATCTTGACACTTAATCTAAATGTAAACTAGGATCCAACTGTAACCACTAAAACCTATCCTGAGCCTAAGCCCAAGTCCCAACCACAATCCTAAACACTTCATGCGACCTATTTCTCAATCATAACCTTGACTCGAGTACAAAACCACAAATCCTATCTATATCTGAACCCTAGTCCTAAACACTAAACCCTAGCCCAATTGAGGCCAAAGTCCTATACCCTAAAAACCCAGCCCAAGTCAGAGTCTAATCCCAAACCCCAAACAGATTCCAATCAGACACTGACACCAAAACTGATCCCAACCATAACACCAATACCAACCTGAACTTGAACCAGAAGGTGAATTATCAACATGAAACAGCATCCTGATTCAAACCCCTGAACTCAGAAGTCAAGCTTCAGTCAGAGCCTATGCACAGGCCAGGACATAAACTGTAATCCAAATCTGAATGAAACTCTAATTCCAATTCCAACCCCAACCCTTATCATAAACCTTGATCCCAAACTTGAACTCAAACCCAAACTCTGAATTCCAAACACATTATGACCTGACCCATGACCCCTATACAAATCCAAAATCCTTAACCAGAATTGAACACAAACTCAAACTTTAAAACAAATGTAACCTGACCCAAAACCTAAGCTCTAAACCCAAGTTAAACCTGAAGCCAAACATTGAAGCTGAATAAAGCCCTAGTACAAACGCCTAGACTTTAAAACCAAGCTTAAGTCAGGACCCAAACCCAGTCATCTGAACCATACCACACCCCAAACTCAAACCCAAACCCAGTCCTAACTCCAATTACAATCATTACTGTACTCCTAATCTTAACTGCAAACATGAATCCCAAACTAATGCAAAATCAAGCACTTAACCATAAAAATGACATCTGGGCCTGTAGCTCTGCCCTCTGGGGGAATGGCCACTTCTTTTGCTCCCAGCTTCACCCACTGCTCCTCCATCTAAGGATGAAACTCCTCACTCTGGGCCTGAAGCTCAGCCCTTTGCCTATGCTCATGTGGCTCAGGCTTTTGTTTTCACAACTTTGCCATATGGGTCCAGGCTCTTTGCTGTAATTCCAGGGCAGCATCAGCCTTTAAGTTCAGGACCCCTTCCCCCTGTGCTCTGATGTCTGCCCTACTCTAGGCTAAATCTGTCCCCTACTACTGTGATCTTGGCTCTGGTATCTGAAACACTAAACCTGAACCAGCACATTAACTCCCTTCTGCACTGAAACTGAGCATAAGTGAGAGATCAAGTTCAAGCCCAACCACGAGCCCCAATCAAACCCAAATGTGAACCCCATCAAAATCCCAGAACACTACACTTACATATGAACCAGAAAATATACTTGAACCCCTAAACCCTAAAACTAAGCCCTAGAAACCCAATTCTAATCTCGACTTGACAAACAAGCCAAACCCCAATCCCATCCTAATACTAACTCTAATTCCAAATCCCAACTAAAAGTCAAACACTGAATATAAGTCAGAACCTGAATCTGAACATTTGAACCCTAAAACCAAGCCAAAGTGAGAGCCCAAGCCTGAACCAGAACACCAGTCTATATCAAGGCCAATGCTCTTCCGAAGTTTGACCTCATGCCACCCTAATCCAACTGTAATCAGGTCCCTTGATATTTCAGCATCCTAACATTCTTGTGATTGAAATAATGAAAATTCTGATCAGACTACTGCTTACACATGTTAACTACTCACTTTTTTGTTCATTATTTCTTTTTTCCACATTATGATTATAAACTGCTGATATATTACTGTAGCACAGGTAGCCTAAAGTTAGAACCTGAGCAATGCCATTTTATAAAGGAAAAAGCTTTTTTAAAATAAGTTGTAAAGGCTGCCCCATTCTCCTCACAATAACTGTGGGCCTTGGCCTCTGTAAATACAACTGCTAGTTTACTTTGCAAAATGCAAAAGGTAAAGCCACTTATCAGTAACTGCCAGAGTTGCTAGTCTTTGCTTACCAGTAATAACCAGAATAAGCATCCCCATCTAATTCCATCCCGGCTCCTGCAGCTTGTAATAATTAATTAAAATATGTTATTTCTATGTTAACTCAGACAATGTGCAAACTAACGCTTATCTTGACTTCTGTAAGCCACTTAGGTAACAATCAATGTCTTCTAGCCCTCAGAATGTCTGGAGACTTTCACCCTCCTCCCTGCCCAGGAAGTGATTTATGGAATCACCTGGCCCTCAGAATGTCTGAATACCTTCACCTCTACACCCCGCCCCACACTCTCACCCCCACTCACAAGGTGGCTTTTTGGGTATAAAAAGTATTGGCACCCTCCTTTTTTCTAAGGCCATGGGTTGGAGAGACGCGAGTCCTCTGTGGCCACCTGCAAAAATAAACCCTGCAATTTGGCATACTTTTGTCTTGGTGTTGACTCTCTATGCTCGGTCCAGTACAACATTACTTATTTGTCAAGCAGGAGGAGATAACTTCAGGGCCACATACACACACACACACACACACACACACACACACACACACACACACACACACACAAAAGGCAGACTGACTGGATGTTTAGAAGGACATTGGGACCAGCTGCTGATGCCCAGAAGTCTGGTTGTTCAAGGTGTTACCTGAGATTGAAGAAACATAGACTTCCCCTTCAGTTTTCTGAAACAACCCCTCCCTTATTCCCTAGCTGCATAAAAACTCCTTGTTGTATATTTTTGTTAAGGCAGATTTGACAGATCTTGCTCTCTCGTCTTATTGCTTTGGCAAAATCTAATAAACCTTCCTCTGTCTCCAAGAACTGCTGTCTCAGTGTTTGGCCTCAGCTGTGCATTGGGTACATGAGTTTGAATTTGGGGTTCCAGGACATAATCACAATAATCCAAAGCAGCCCCAACTCAATTCTAGCCCAAGTTTTAGTCAAAACCAGCACCCAAACCCTAACCCTAACTGAACCCAAGCCAAGCCCTAGCCTCAGCCCTGGCATAAACCTGACCATGAACCTAGACATTACAACAAAAACAACCCTGATCACAAGACCAACCCTAAATTTTAAAATCATACATGACTCCTACTCAGACCTCACATCTAAACCTTAAAGACAAATCCCGAAAGGAACAAAAACATGAACCATAAACTATAAAGCCAACTCAAATCCATAGGCAAACGCTCAACCAGAATCTGAACCTGAAATTTAACCCTAAAACTTAAACCTAAACATGAATCAGGAGCCAAACTCTAAACTTGAACAACAACTCATATCCTTAAAAGCCAAAACCAAGCCTGAATCACAGCTTGAGCTGAATCCTGATCAATACTCCTGCTGGAATTCCAACCCCAAACTTTGCCCTCAAACACAACCCTAATCCAGCCACAATCAGAAACAAGACCCTCCTCACAACCTGAACCTTATCCGAAATCCAAGCTAAGCTTTAGCCCCAGTCCATTCACAGAACGGGCCAAGTCCCAGACCCAGCTCCAGCCCCTGTCAAACCCTAGCCTGAGGACTGATTCCAAACCCTTACCCCAATTCCTAAATCGATCCTGACTCAAACTCTGTACCCAACTGTTCCTAACCCTACGACATACCCAACCCTAAATTTTTAAAACCATAAACTCCAACCTCAACATCCGATCTAAACCCATAAACACAAACCTGAACTAGAACTGAACTCAAATTTCTAAAGCCTGAACTCAAGCTGGAATCCCTAAACCCTAAAACAAAGCCAGGTCAGAACTCAAGCCTGAGTATAATAACAAACCCAATTCAAATCCAATAATCCAAAGCCCAAACCCAACCCCAAACCTAACCCTCACACCCCACATCCACACTTGACATCAACCCCAGCCCCAACAACAGTCAGAGCTTCAGCCTCCAAGCTAGACATAAGCCTGAGATTGAGCCAAAGCCAAATCACAGAACCCATTCTGAACCAAACAACAACCTGAATCCCAACTGTAATGCTGACTTCAACCTGGGACCAAACTTGCCTGTGTTCCAAACCCTGTTCCCAACCACAACTACACCAAACTAAAGTCCTAAACATGAAATATGGCCTAAATCCAAACTGAAATTAAAGCATAACTTGATCAAACTCTAAACATTAAAGCCTAACTCAAACTTAAAAACAAAACCTGAACCCCAATCAAAATCCTAATCCAAAGCCCTTAGCCATAATATTGAAATGGAGTCAGAGACCAAGTCTGGGCATGAATGTGAACTGCAATCCAAACTGAACCTGAAACTAAAATTGAACTCCTAAATCCTGAACATAACTACACTCCAGTCCAAGCCTGAATCCTAAAACCAAACCAAAACATAAACCCTATGCATGAACTACACCCTAATCTCAAAACGTCCCTGAAAGGCCTAAGCATGAACCCAAACTGAAACTGGTACTCTAACCCTAAACTCAAACTGCAAACCTAACTAGACCACTGCACCCGACCACTAACCTGAATTCAAAACCCAAACCCTGAAACCAGGACTGAAGCCAGATCCAGGTTGAGAGATCATATCCTGACTTTATTCCAAACCCAGACCTGATTCTTTACCCAAATCTTGATCCCAATGTTAACCTCAACTTCAACCTTTCCCATAGTCCCAAAATCAAACTCAGTCTCAACACCAGCCCAAACTCCATCCCCATCCATGGCACTAACTCCAGTCTAAGCAGAGCACTAGAACAAACCTAAGCCCAAAACTCTAAGCTGAACCACATTCTAAACCCAGACACAACCCCACACCCAAACCTGGAGCTCTAGTCCAATCATGTACCCAATACCTGACCCAAGCCCTGAGTCTGACCTGGAGCCAAATAGACTCTTACCTGAATTCTTACCCAAGCCTAAATCCCTAAACATAAAATTATTGCCAGAGTCTGAGTCCAAGCCCATGCCCAAAGGGTAAATCCAATCTAAACTTAAACTGAAACCACAACTTAAACCCTGAACTCAACCTTTACACTAACTGGAATCTGAAACCAAACTCCAATCAAATTTGCACTTGAACTCTGATACTGAATGACAGTGAGACCACAGGCATAATATTTAAAACTTACCTGAGTGAGAGCTCATGCCCAAATGTGAATCACTCCAGCACTGACTTCAAATCTAAATCATAATCCTTAACCCAAACCCTAAATTGTAAATCTGCATTCAGAACTGAACATTGAACCCAAACCACTAAACTCCAAACCCAAGTCAAAGCCTGAACCTGAACATGAAAACTCTAAATCCAAATCTGAACCTGAACTAGAATCCAAACCCAGCTAACCCCAATCCTATTAGCATTTTTAGCCCATGCCTTAAGCTAGTATAAAGTAGGTTCACTGTGCACTGCTTACCAGTTGTCTGGGTCTGGTGACACAAGTTATATGAAGCACATTTATTAATTATAAATAGGCAGCAAGGGAAAACAGAAGCCTAGGATTTACTGTGAGCCAGTCCCTCAAGGCTCACGAAAGTGGCTCATGACAGATAGATAGACTCCTGCCTGTGTATGCCTCACTTGCACTGCAACTGAAGGATCCTAGAAAGCTGTCTTCTCTGGAGTGTATACTCTGGGGAGTAAAGGAACCACTTGTTTGAAGTGTGGTATGACATCCTGTTCTGGGTGAGGGGCACTGGAACGGAGCCTGGGCTGTTCCAATTGGTTCTTCTTATCTCAGGGTGTTGCATTCCCAGACATTTTACAATTCTTCTTGAGAATTACCAGAAAAGAGGAGAACTGGGATGGTCCAAGGATATCTGGTGAAGTACTCTGCACCTAGCTCCATCCTAAGCCTCTGTCCTAACCTCAATCTCAGTCATAGCCCAAGCTCTAGCCCAAACTGGACTCTAGTCAGAGCCCTATCATGAACTGGATTCAGAGCCCGAGCTTCAATGCAGACCTCAAACTGAACCAAACCCCAACCTGAAATCCCAGCCTCAGCTCTAGCCCAGAACCAAACGTCATTTCAATCATGTCCTTTCGCCCAACCCCAAATAGTAAACTCAAATACAAATACAAACTCTGAACCTGAACCAGAATGCAAGTGTGCATTCATAAACCCTAAAAATCAAGTCGGAGTACAAGCCTGAGCCCAAACCACATTTCAAATTAAGCCAAAAACTCAGTCTCAACATCCACACTAACCCTAACCCAAACCTTATACCATAAACTCTGACCATAAATATAAACCTTAATTCCAAACTCAAAATCTAACCCAGACTTGAACCCAAATTCTTAAGCCATAAAACTGAGCTGGAGTCTTAACCTGAAATGGAACCCGTACACTCCAGGCCTAAACTCAAACCTGAGCTAGAATCTTACCAAAACCCCTAAACCTGAACACATGCCTGTAACCCAACCAATCCTAAACCTAACCTATACCCTGACTATGATTTCAATCCTAAATTTGAACTTGATTCCAATTCAAAACCTTTAATCTGGCTGGGTGCAGGGGCTCATGCCTATAATTCCAGCACTTCAGAAGGTCAAGGTGGGTGGATCACTTGAGGTCAGGGGTTTGAGGCCAGCCTGGCCAAGATGGTGAAACCCCGACTCCACTAAAAATACAAACATTAGCTGGGCATGGTGGTGCGTGAGGTTGAGACAGTAGAAGTGCTTGAATCCAGGAGGTGGAGGTCGTGGTGAGCCAACATCATGCCACTGCACTCCAGCCTGGGCAACAGAGCAAGACTTCATCTAAAAACAAACAAACAAATAAAAACCTTCAATCTGAGCATGAATCCAAAACCCAACAATAATCCCAACCCAATCCCTGATGTCGGCACTAATTCTAAAACAGATGCTCAGGCTTAACTCGAACCCTCAACTGAACTCAATTTCCCAATCCCAAACCTGACACCTGAACTGAACCTTAGTAAATAAAACACTATAATTGTTTTATGGCACTGAGTTTTGAGGTTAGGATTATTTTGCACTGGGGTTCAAGTTCTGGGCAAGATGGAGAAAGCATCTTGTCTCTCCCACAACTATAAATCCTAGAATGTATGGAGCAGTTGATTCGAAGACTAAAAATGTATGTTTAACAGGCAGACTGAAGATCAAAATCTGGAGTACCACCAAGCCTGAAGTATTTCATTTCTTTTTCTTCTGATACCATGTAGACTCCAGAGGAAGCCCAAAACTTAACTCCTAGATTCTCAACTGCGAATCCTAATCCCCAACTTTAAACCCTAAAAACCCTGACACCTGATGAATTTACCCATTTGTCATTATGAAACAATCTTCTCACTGGGTACAGTGGTTCACACCTGTAATCCCAGCATTTTGGGAGGCCGAGGCGGGCAAATCATGAGGTCAGGTGTTCAAACCAGCCTGGCCAATATGGTTAAACACTCTCTACTACAAACACACAAAAAATTAGCCAGGTGTGGTGGTGTGAGCCTGTACTCCCAGCTACTTGGGAGGCTGAGTCAGAAGAATCTCTTTAAACACGGAGGCAGAAGTTGCAGTGAGCTGAGATCATGCCACTGCACTCCAGCCTCAGTGACAGAGTGAGATTCCATCTTCATTATATTCATGTCTAGCTATCTACCGACTCTAACAGAGCCCACTATCATGTCTTTCCCAAATTAAGTGAAGAAACAATTCATTGGAAACCATAGGAAATAAAATGAATGTAGATGAAAACTTTGCAACTTATACAAATAATCACTCAAAATCATCCTTACACTAAAAATGCAAAACTATACAATTTCCAGAAGAAAACATAGAACAAAAGTTATCTGCTCTTGGGTTCAGTAATGAATTTTAACAAACCACACAAACTGTCAATACACACCAAAGAAAGAATTAGGTGGATTTTTTTAATATTAAAAGTGTATACTCTGGAAAAGATCTTGTTAAGGGAATAAAAACACAAGCCACATATTGTAAGAAATTATTTGCAAGATACAGATCTAAGAATTTGTATTCAATATATAAAAATATCTTAAAACCAAGTAAAGCAGCCCAGTTAAAGATGCACAGAAATCTGAACAGACACCTAACCAAAGGATTTAAGAGAAACCAGCCTCTTCAAAAGACTCCGCCACTTATATCAACCATCTGCCTGAAGCTGCCTTTCCTTTCTTTCCTGATAAAAGATCACCCATTGTACATGGGACCCATGAAGAAGTAAGAAACTCAACTGCGATTGCACTCATTTCTCCTTTTATAAATATTCATGACTCCTTCTAGAGCTTATTAATTGTTTGTATTTGACAATGCCACTCAGCATACATTTCTGTTTTCTTTATCTCTCTCTTAAAGTGTCTGCTTCTGGCTTCTGGCTGGATTCTATGCTTCCCATTTTGGGGAGCCAAAGTTGGTGAATCACCTAAGTTCAGGAGTTTGAGACCGGCCTGGCCAACATGGTGAAACCCTGTCTCTACTAAAAATACAAAAAATTAGGCTTGGTGACAGACATCTGTAATCCCAAATAATTGAGAGGCTGAGGAATGAGAACTGCTTGAACCCAGGAGGTGGAGGTTGCAGTGAGCCAAGATCACACCATTGTACTCAAGCCTGGACGCGAGTGAAAGACCTTCTCAAAAAAACAAAAATAAATAAAAAATGTAATAAATGAAATCATTCCTTTCCAAATTTATCAACCTCATCATTCTTCAGTTGACAGTATTACAAAGTTCAAAATTCCTTCCATACTCTCCTAGAGAAGTCCTAGAAATTGTTATTTTGTTAATTAGTTTTGATACGGGAGAACTTGTCATCAAATGAGTAAAAATGTTAAAACTGTGGTTTACCAGTTACCTGTCTCTTAATCCAATCAACCAGATATCTAAAATTAACCATGAGAATACATATGCCTGATTCATGGCTAAAATTTTAGAATGAAACCTATGAGATCTCTATTTGTGTTTTTTGCCTATTAATGTATGTTATGTATATGTGATATTTTCTTGACACCAGATAGCATTGCAAAATTCATTTATAAAATCCTCTAAAAAATGCTCTATTGTAACTTAGCTTGGAAAAAAAAAATAAGCGTTTATACATAAATATTTCCCAAACTCCTAGAAATGTAGAAACTGATATAAATGTTTTTCAAGTTAACACAATTTACATAAAACATAGTTAAATAAGACCAATTTAATATTTTTGGTGTAATAAAACAACTATGCCTTCAGAACTATCATTATTAAATATAAAACCAACATAAATTTCTATTCTTCTTGAGTTCTACTCAAATAAGCTAGTATTATACTTATTAGATACTTAAAGTCTTAACGTTTATAGATTGATTCTAATTGTCATTATACAAAAATCATTATTTCAATAATAATTTTTACAGTAAATCTGCCTAATAATAGTTTCCAAAGTACTAAAGTTAAGCTAATTAAAAGATTCACATTAAATATCTAGATCATTTATAAATAAGTTACAATACTAAAACATTAATTACCAAACATAAATAATTCAATTTTATATACACTTCTGACCCCCTATTTCTACAGAGAGAAAAAAGATATTTTGGTCTGTTAATAAACTTTTTTTTTTTTCTTTTGTCCACAACGCTGAGAAATTTTACTATGTGGAAACATTACTCTAGATGTTGTGAGATCATATACTCATACATTTTCTAATCTACTGTAAAATGTTAATATATGACCATTTAAAATTTTCTACTTCCTAGTTTACTCAGGAAAATAAAAATTACTAAGTGTTAAAAATATCATCTATACATAAATAAAATTACTAGAACTGATAGAATATCTAGAAACTCTATGCAAAGTATGCAGAAAATGTAGGGCAAGGTATGCAAATAAAGGACGTTGTAATTTTTATAAGAAAAACTGTACCAAATACAAAAGTAAAAAGAGATATCTAACCTTCCCTGTGTTATATTTGAATTAGCAAAATGTTATGTTTTCAGAAAATATGTAAAATCCCTGGAAATTTGTCAGTGTCTTCCTTATCCATGGGATATGGTGATATAGTACTATGAGTCATATTTTCAATTATTATTTTAAATGTCATATGCCACTGACAAAATTGAATATCCTTGTCAGTTGTGGTATAATGAACTCTCATTAGATCTTTTGTCATAGCCATTTCATGCTCTTTGTCATTTAGATATTATTTAGGCCTGATGCTTTTCTAAAAGCTCCTGCAATCAGCTGTGGATCAGAATGTTGGTCTCCAACACAGGACTCCTTCAGAGACTCACAGAAAAGACTATGACCGGTACTCTGCTTACAGGCTTCTGATGATATTGCTCAAATAACTTTAAGATTATACACTTGACTCAGTGAAGCTTCCAGAAGTCTAGTTGAGAAATTCATGGGTTCATGACACTGCTAACCCAAGATTCAGCAAGACTGGAATTGAGTACAGGGCACTGAATAAATTGATGAAAATGGATTATAATTTTATAGCTTCTTTTGAGCATTGCTGGTTCTTTAATGTTATAGTTTCTGGATTTAAGAAAGCTCTCTTAAGCTAACTATAACTCACAACAATTTAGTAGATTACATTTATTTAAATAGAAATGAAGCATTTCTCTTTTTCCTCAACCAATTTTTCCAGAATTTTGAAATTCTTACTGAACACTCTTATTTTCATGACAATATAGTTGTTAGCAGAAGTCCAATAAGATTCTGTTCACCTTAGAACAGGATATAATTGGAAATTTTGTTTATATTATCAAGGCTTTTACTGGAATATTATATTTAGCAATAGTGTACCTAAGATCAGTTATGACCAGCAATTTTAAGGAACTAAGGTTGATTTTTATGGACCCAATCCTTACAAAGCAGTCTGAGAAAAGCCAGCCTGATACCGAGATTACAGGATTCACATCCTTACAGGTTGTAAGAAAGGTCCTTTCTTGTAGGCCCAGAAATTTGGGGATAGTTTGGGAGCCTCAAGAAGAGAGGAATACACTCAAAGCTATTAGGACAACAGCTGAAATTTGATAGTATGTTCTTGGCTTGGCTTTTAGCCTCAATGAGGCCTTTAAAACTCCAATCTGAGATTCTGTAGGAAAACTTGCAGCAAAGAAGCTTGAAAGCATCTATGTGGTCAGCTCCTTTTCTTCCTGCACTTACAAAAATAATCAGGCAAAATCTAACAAAGCTAGACTTATTATACAAGAATAATCTTTGATTATCTATGATCAAAAATGATGGTCACTACCAAGAGAAATTTTGTATTTCAATGAAAATCTATAACTCAACCAGGCAAGGTGGTGCATGCCTGCAATTCTAGCACTTTGGGAGGCCAAGAGTTCAAAACCAGCCTGGGCAACACAGCAAAACCCCACCTCTACTAAAAATACAAAAATTAGTTGGGCATGATAGCATGTGCCTGTGGTCCCAGCTAATCAGGAGGCTGAGGAGGGAGGCTTTCTTGTACCCAGGAGATAGAGGGTGAAATGAGCTGAGCTTGCACCACTGTACTCCAGCCTCGGCCATAGAGCCAGATCCTGTCTCAAAAAAAATTTTTTTTTTTTAATAGGGAAACTATAGCCCTTGTGGAATATCAGATTCTAGTGTTGTTTCTTTTCTTTGGGCTATTTTTAACTCTTTGTAAACTGGATTCTGCCATCTGATGAATTTTGTCACACGGTGATACATGTGGAACAAGCAGCCAAGCATTGTCTCCCTTATTAATGTATCTCTTGTCAGATAATTTGAAGGCTTCCAACCCTGGAACAAAGAAGAGGAATGTTTGGTCCCTGAAATGCATAACCAAATTGTAATACATTTATGCAATGGAATACTATTTTGCCATAGAAAGGAACAAGCTATGAACTCACATGAAGACATGAATTATCTTTCATGCACATAGCTAAGTGGAAGAAGACAGTGTGAGGAGAATCCACACAGTGTGACCTCATTTAATGAGATTCCAGAGAAGGGAAATTACACAGATGGGAAGCCATTGGCTGCGTGGGGTTGGGGTTTGAGGTGTTCCATATGATACTTTAATAGTATATACTGGCCACTATCCTTTCATCAAAAAATGAAGAATTTTACAGCTAAATGGATAAATCAAACTCCATTCAAATTAAATAATATTATTCAGGGTGTGGAGTATCCCAGCACAGAATCCATAATGTGAAAAATAATTTAACTATGTTACAAATTACAATGGTTTGGATGTTTTTGTCCCTGAAAAAAACTCATGTGGAAATTTGACCCCCAAGTTGGCAGTGTCGGGAGGTGGGGCCTAGTGGAAGGTGTTTGGATTATGGAGATTGATCCCTCATGAATAGATTAATGCCCTCCCATGGGGGTGAGTTCTGTCTGCTCTCACAGGAATGGATTAATCCCTGCAAGAATAGAGTGTCAAAAAGAGTCTTACTTTCTTGTCTTCCCTCGTGCTTTCACTCTTGCTGTGATCTCTGCTACACTCCTTGATCCACTTCCACTTTCCACCATGAGGTGAAAAAGACTGAGGCCCCACCAGATTCAACTGCCCAATCTCAGACATTTCAGCCACCAGCATTGTGAGCCAAATGAATCTTCTTTACTTACAAATTACCCTGCCTCAGGTGTCGTGTTACAGAAGCACAAATTGGACTAACACACAAATGTGGGAAACAACTCTCTGAAGGTGTAGGGAAAACGGTGCTGACCTAAGTCTCTTTAACAATGAATAGAATCTGTAGGCTGAAGGAAAATAAACTATACTTCATCATTGGATTCCATTTTATAAAGTTCTTTCCAACAGGGATAACGGTGAACAATTGTAAAACCACAGTATTGGTATCTGGAATCAAACAATGAGTTATATAAGTCACAGATAGTAGGAACCAGGTCCCTCAGTGTTGAAGTGGGAGGTTATAAATTAGCAAGTGGAGAAGGGTAGAAAGATTCATGTGATAGTAGATCAGAGGTGAAGACATCAACATAAACTTGTGTTTAGTTTAATACAGATACATACAGTTCCACATCAAAACCTTCCTAACTGTGTTTAGGTAGGTGATATACACACACATACTTCCTAGCATTGCTAATGAGAGACAAGACACAATGTGCTCACTCAGCAGCCAGATATAAGTTTTCCTACCATTCTGAAAGAAATCAGGCTCTTTGAAGAAATGTCTGATACTAGAACTGAGACAGTAATTTTATGAGCCAGGAAAATCTTGACGTATCAGAAAGTAAGTAAGTACTAAAAAAAACCCTGAAATATGTTGAAGGAAAATTGGAGTCAATAAAAAGAGCTACACTGGCCAACACAGGAATGAACTGTTCAACATAATGCTGCAGTATTTAATACTAACTAAAGCTTCAAGTAATTAACTAGGTGTCTCCATTAGTATATGTGGGTTAATAAGCAAATGGAGTTGAATAGAAGTCTCCTTTGCAAAAGAATTCCAAATACTTAATGTAGACAGTCAGCCATCAAGAAGGTGGAGCTAACACCTCACTCCACGAGTGTGGACATTACATTTGTGTAAACTTATTTTTCACATTTTTTTCTTGTGCTGTGGATGTGTCCTGGTTTCATTCTCTAAAATGCTGTTCACCTTAGACCAGGAAAAAAAATACCCTTACAGATTCTATTTCAATTCATGGATAAATATTTTAACAAGAGTGACTTTGTATATGTTCCAATGGCTGATTGACTCATTGTGGCTGGATCGCTTATTCCAAATACTTCTTGTCTGTATTTTTTTTTCCAGTGTCTACCTTTTAGCCATAATATACCGGAATCAAATATTGGCCACTGGGGGGGAAAAAATATTTAAAGAAAAAAAGAATGTGTACTGACCTTGTGACCATGATAATTCAATTTTTCACCACAACACTTCCTAAAACAGAAAAGTTTACAAGGATATTCAAAGTCAATTTCCTCAATAAGGCTTTGCAGAAAATGAGGAAACTAGAGAAAGAAAATTGGCAGGACATTCTATGAGTGATTTTAGATGTTTCTGTTTTATGTGGAAAAATACTTTACCCTTAAAATAATCACAAAGACTTATTGGAAACCCAAACTCAAATGTTTCCAAATTTATTTGAACTTCTATGTAATTCTGTCCATTTAGCTAGTCATGAAGTTGATAGTTTTTTAAAAATCTCTACCTTATTTGTGTAATAAAATACACAATGAATAATTGATGCTTATAGGAAAACATGTTTGACCTGGTGAAAAGAAAATAAATCCTGGGGATTCAAAATCACTAGGCTAAAGGGAAAAGTCAAGCAGGGAACTGCTTAGGGCAAACCTGCCTCCCATTCTATCCAAAGCCACCCGTCTGCTCACTGAGATAAATGCATATCTGATTGCCTCATTTGAAAAGAGTAATCAGCAAACTCAAAAGAATAAAATCTTTATCTTTATCTAACTATGATGTAGAATCCCCCCGTTTGGATTTCTCTTCAAGTTTTCTCACCTTTCTTGGGGGAACCAATGTACATATTACACATAATAATTGGTTTCACGTCTCCCTGAAATGTATAAAAAAGACCTGCATTTCTCCAACAACCCACATCGAGAGACTTTTCTGCACTTCTGAGCTGTGGCTAACACTCCTCACTTTTCATTTGGTTCTCAGAGTTTTGGGGAAACACATTTAACTCTCTATGACTTACAGGTTAATAAGTGGCCCTTACAATTCCTTCCAGGAAAAGAAAAGATTAATGGTGAGGGAGTCCGAGCTCACAGCAGCAAGTGGGCATGTGTGCTCAGCAGCCACGTGGCTCATCTGCTGGGTTACTACATATAATGTTCTTCAATGTTGCTTAACACAATGGGAATCTCTCCTCACTCAGAAAGTTTAATTGCTCACCTACTTCTTTTTTCTGCCCTCTTGGGCTCTTAACATGAAAAGAACTCTAGGGTAATAAGGAAGTCAAAGGAGTGCCAACCATATCACAGCAAAATAAAGATCACTAGGTGGTCAAAATGTTCACGTTAAGGAACTTCCACACAGACTACAGGCCAGCACTCCCTTCCACGTTCTTTCCTGATCATCCCCACCTGTCCAGTTCCTCTGCTAGGCTGGGATATCCTAGGGAAATTATCCACCTCCTTGACTATTCCTGGGCTACAGCCATGACCCAAACCCGTACCTTTCTCAATAGCTCTCCTTACACCCCCCAAACTTAAGCCTAGGGTGTAAAACACCACCTTCCAATCCATTGCTACAAGTCACTCACCCCTCCTCAATCCCTTAGAACCTAACCACCCTTACCCTTCCCAGCCCCGTACCCCATCCCACAACTGCCTTTAAAAGTAAAGTTCGTTATCACCTGTCTATTGAAATATGGCCTTTTAATTCACCCTCCTGCTTCTTTGGCATCTATACTCAAAGGGGAATCACGTATTCCATTCTGAAGCCCAAATTTCTTTCCATCAGTTATAATCCTTCACCAGCATACATGCCCTCTCCCTTCCAACCACATCTAGTAAATTTCCCAAACCCCAACCGCCTCAACTAAACAACAGCTTATCTCCTGCCTGGGTGTGTTGCCACTTCACCTCAGGAAACCAGGTTTTGCTATTCTAACTAAGCCATTGTATAAACTCACTAAAGAAATTTATACAACTGTTAATCCTAAATCCTTTCCTCACTCCTCCTTTTGCTCCTTAAAAAACAGCTCTAAATGCAGCTCCTTTCCGAGCTCTCCCCAACCTGTCTCAACACGTTTTCATTCTATGCTTCTAAAGTCCAGGGCTGTGCAGTCAGGATTCTCATATAGGAGCCAGGCCCATGGCTGGCAGCCTTTTTATGCAAACAATTTAACCTCACAGCCCTGGACAGGCCCTCATGACAACTTGGCAGCAGCAGCTGATGCACTGATAGGCTTAGAATCCCTCAAAATCGCAGGCTCCACCCCACTTACTCTTTAGCTCTCACCACCTCCAAAGTTTTGTCTTTACACCTAAAACACTTACCTTCAGCCCCTTGCCTTCTCCAGCTTTAAGCAGTTGCCCCTATTGCTTATACCACACCTGAAAAAGTCTGTTTCTGTAATTCCTAACTCTGCCCAAATTCACTGCACTCATTTAATTTTACATGCCCTGCTTTTCTTTAATTTGCCTGTTTACATGTTTCCTCCAGGCAGTTACAGCTAACATTTCACTCTTCATCTGGCTCCAGTTCTCTGCTCAAACACAATCTTGTTAATGAAAGTGAGTGGTTGCTTATAGACACTGCACACTTCCTCACACACCATGAAAACAAAAACTCTCCCTCTACACAGTTACCCCATCAAGCCCTGCAATGGCAGCAGCCCTTGCTGGTTCCCTTGTCTTTCAGGTCCAAAGTTCCAGAAAAAATGTTGTCTTTATATAAAGCAGCCTGGCCTCATATATAATGCCATCAATAAATTAAGAGAACCAAAAGCACATGAATCAGGCAAATGGTTATTCTGGATCTGGCTGGATGAGCTAGATGCTGTCTAACTGGAGTCACAGCTCCTCCCAATCCTTACTCCTTTAAACCCATCTTTCTTCTTCTCCTGTTCAGACCCTATATCTTCTGTTTAGTCTTTCAATTCATACAAAACCACATCCAGGTCATCACAAGTCGGCAGATGCTGCTCTGGATGATCCACAGTACTGCGCAGTGCCTCTAAGTCCCACAGTAGCTTAAGCATTTGTAAGGCAGAACGTATAGTCCAGACCTTCCTTATTAGCACACGTGTCCTATTCTGATTTCCACCCTGTCTTCCTCAAAAAAAAAAAAAAAAAAAAAAAAAAAAAAAAAAAAAAAAAAATTTAGGTGCCCCCACAGTCCTGTCAGGCAGGAAGTAACGTTAAGAAAATTCATACTCACCCCCAGAAATCTGTGCTCACTCCCTCTTCTCTAATTCTTTCTCTGTATATATATATAAAGACAGGTATGTCAGGTCTCCATATGCCAGCTGAAGTCCTGCCTGCCTGGGCTGATTGTCTCCCACCCCACCACTTGCATTCGCCATTTTCTCTTAGCGCCCAGTGGAGCTTCCTCAGACAAACCCCTCACCCAAACTTGCCATCTCATCTGTTCTTATGATAATATGAATGTCTCTCACCCATCCTGTCATCTTAACTTCTCTTCTGCCTCACTCGCAGCCACCACTGTAACTGAACTGGTGGTCATGTACACTCCTTGCCCCTATCCCACCACAGAAACTGATCTTACTCTGACTTTCTACTGCCTGCCCCAAACCTGTAAAACTAACTCTCATCCCACTGCCCTTTGCTAACGCCCTTTTCAGCCATAGCCGACCTGCACCCAGGTGAATAAACAGCCATGTTGCCCACACAAAGCCTGTCTCGGGGGTCTCTTCATTCAAAGTACGAATTTTCAACACCTGGGAGGCAGAAGTTGCAGTGAGCCGAGATCGCTCCACTGCACTCCAGTCTGGGCAGCAGAGCAAGATTCCACCTCAAAAATAAAAAATAAATGACAAATGTTATGAGGCTAGCAGAGGCTGTGAACAAGCACAAGACCCAAGGTTTGTCAGCAGCAGCTAAATTGGAACTAGGTTCTCATGTTCACAGTGTGTGATGACGGCTCCTGATTACAAGATCCAAAGTGTGATTGGCACTTCCATTAACATGTACATATGTTTGTCTGCAAAATATGTATGAGCATTTTCATGCATCGAATTTTGCCAGGAGTCTCTCATATTAACTTTTATTATAATCACAAAATTCTGTGCTCTTCAGTATAAATATTTGTCTTTTTATAGTTGAACACTGGGGATGCAAGTGATTTTCTACACAGCCAGCAGCTAAAATATTGCAAATGTGGTTTTCATGGTGCGTTGGGATTTACTCAAGGTGGCTGGCAAAATAGGAGGGAAATATTAGGGAAGGTTAGAAATTTATAGTCTCAAACCTTTTGGAAGGCCAAAAGATTTTAATGGAATGAGCTAAAGGCAACCAGTTCTTTCAGTTAAAATTTTAAGTCGTAGGGTGAAAGACAGGGACAAGCAAGCTTCCCCAGTGGCCTGTTTACCCACATCCCTTTGTCTCTGTTCTACCTGTTCACTCATGTAAACTCTATGCTGAACAGCCATCTCAGCAGGAGGTCAAAGGGGAATGACACATGAAGGACATTTTCTCTGGACCCAAAACCAAAAGCTTTTATCATTCAAACCCACTCTTTCAACCATGTTAATTATCCAAAAGTGTGCTAACTTAAAGCCTCTATTTTTCAATCTATACCAAATAAATGTAAGAAGATACAAGGAGTCATGGCCGAATTTGCTAAAACTGCTCTCTAAAAGCAGTTAACCACCATCCCCACCCATTCAAAATCACTGTACTGGTTGTGAGTGCATTCATTCATCTGTGCCTAAGTCGGGGTCTGCAAAACAAACCTCCTCAGGTGGTGTGGCTGTTTTAAAGTTTGAATAGTGTTGCATGATGTGAACATGCATCTCTCCCAGTTGCACTCCCACCTGAGAGGCAGCCGAGCTTAACAATACTGCCTGGGGCAAATCTTGGAGAAGAAAACACCTGGCAGGATGTGACATTCTGAAGTGGGATGACTTTTTGAATATTAAAGTTTCTAAAGGTGGCAGTTTGTGTCTCCATCTCCATGGGGTCCAGAATTTGCTGCACAGCAGGAGGTGACAAGGAGTCGCTGGATTATTGAGTAACGTTAACACTGAACATGTGCCTGCTCTAAGCTCTGAACCTCACACCCTCCCTGGATTTCTTTTTAAGATAGAGTCTTGCTCTGTTGCCCAGGCTGAAGTGCAGTGGTACAGTCTCAGCTTACTGCAACCTCCACCGCCTAGGTTCATATGATTCTACTACCTCAACCCCCTGAGTAGCTGGGAATACAGGGACATACCACCACATCAGCTAATTTTTGTATTTTTAGTAGAGATGGGGTTTCACCATGTTGGCCAGGCTGGTCTTGATCACCTGACCTCGTGACCCACCCACTTCAGCCTCCCAAAGTGCTGGGATGGGATTACAGGTGTGAGCCACCATGGCAGATCTTTTTTTTTTTTTTTTTTTTTTTTTTTTTTTTTTTTTTTTTTTAAACATAGAGTCTTGCTATGTCACCCAGGCTGGAGTGCAGTGGCATGATTTCAGGTCAATGCTGCAACCTCTGCCTCTTGTGTTCAAGCGATTATCCTGCCTCAGCCTCCTGAGTAGCTGGGACTACATGTGCCACTATTCCTGGCTAATTTTTGTATTTATAGGGCTGGTCTCAAACTCCTCACCTCAGTAAACCACCTGCCTCAGCCTCCCAAGGTGCTGGGATTACAGGCATGAGCCACCATGTCTGGCTCTTCCCTACATCTCAATGTCCACAAATATTATACATCACCTGCTTAACTATCTAGGATTTTCAACTAACTGTCCAATGTTAAATGAAGGTGCCTTCAAATATTTATAATAGGTTAGAAGGTGGACTAGGATGCTTTATTGATTAATTGGTTGATTCCAAAAATGTAAATATTTGAATCTGAAATAGGGTTGGAGAACTTAGCAAGTTAATGTCAATTCCACATGAGCCTTTGAAGATCAATTGTGCCATCTGCCTCATAGCAAACATTGGCATGTGAAGTTTCCTTACTAACATGGACTTTAATTTCATTTAGCTACTGTTCTTTTGATTCATGATTTGTAAACCATTTTGCTTTCAAAAAACCATACTAGCCAGGTGCGGTGGCTGACACCTGTAATCTCAGCACTTTTGGAGGCCAAGACAGGTGGATCATGAAGTCAGGAATTTGGCACCAGCCCAACCAACATGGTGAAACCCTGTCTCTACTACAAATACAAAAATTAGCTGGACGCGGTGGTGGGAGCCTGTAATCCCAGCTACTCAGGAGGTTGAGGCAGAAGAATCACTTGAACCCAGGCGGCAGAGGATGCAGTGAGCCAAGATTGTGCCACTGTACTCCAGCAGCCTGGGTGACAGAGCAAGACTCTGTCTCAAAAAAAAAGAAAAAAAAAATGACCCATACTATTGGCGAGGTGCAAGTGCTCACGCTTGTAATTCCAGCACTCTGGGAGGCTGACAGGAGGACTGCTTGATACCAGGAATTCGACACCAGCCTGGGCAACATGGCAGAAACCCTGTCTCTACAAGAAAAAACAAAAATGAGCCGGATGTGGTGACACACATCTGTACTTCCAGCTACTCGGGAGCTTGAGGCAGGAGGATTGCTTGAGCCTGGGAGGTCGAGGCTACAGTGAGCAGCAATTGCACCACTGCACTCCAGCCTGGGCAGCAGAGTGAGACCCTGTCTCAAAAAAGGAAAACACTCAAATCCCTCCAAAAGCATAGAACTGCCTTTCCTGTTACATACCTCCACTGCTGTACATATTGCTCAGTTGTGATGACACATTCCACATGTTCCATTTTGGATTCCCTTAGGTGTCGCCTATGGTGTGGCCATGGAATCAGAAAGCCCCTGAAGGAGGAAAGCACACTGGCTGCTGTAGCTGCATTGCCTGTCCACACGGGCTTTCCAGCCAGACAGGTAAGCACCTGCAGCAACACACTCCCATCCACATCTGCCAACCTTCCTGCCCTGACTCCAGGTGAGGGCAGAGGGCCTCAGAATTACAGGTAAGTTGTCTTTTTTTTTTTTTTTTTTTTTTTTTTTTTTTTTGAGATGGAGTTTTACTCCTGTCACCCAGGCAGGAGTACAATGGTGTAACCTCGGCTTACTGAAACCTACGCCTTTCAGGTTCAAGTGATTCTCCTGCCTCAGCCTCCCGAGTAGCTGGGATCACATGAATGTACCACCATGCCCGGCTAATTTGGTACATTTTTCTTTTTTTAGTAGAGCCTGGGTTTCTCCACGTTGCTCAGGCTGGTCTCGAACATCTGACCGCAGGTGCTCTGCCCACCTCAGTCTCCAAAAGTGATGGGATTACAGGTGTGAGTCACCGCACCTGGCCTCAGGTAAGTTTTTTTTACCCAGTCATTTATTCACTCATTTGGCTAATTCATTCATAAATTTCACTGCTGTAATTTAGTAATCCCAAATAACCTAAAATTCAACCTGCTACACAATGCCCTCACCACACACTTCACTGGTTGGCTAATTCTTCCCAGATATTTCCCATCTCTGTAATGCCATTAAAATGTCTAAACTAGGATGCCTGCTTATAAAACAGCAAGTCAGAGTAAAAACAAAACTGGGCTTGGATCCAACAAATCACAACTGTCACAAAAGAAGCTCAGCTGGGTGCCGTGGCTCATGCATGTAATCCTAGCAGTTTGGGAGGCTGAGGTGGGTGGATCACTTGAGGTCAGGAGTTTGAAACCAGTCTGACCAACATGGTGAAACCTCGTCTATAAAAATACAAAGATCTTAGCTGGGCGTGGTGACAGGTGCCTGTAATCTCAGCTATTCGGGAGGCTGAGGCAGAAGAATTGCCTGAACCTGGAGGGCAGAGGTTGCAGTGAGCCGAGGTCGTGCCACTGCACTCCAGCCTGGGCCAGAAGAGTGAAACTCTACCTCAAAACAAACAAAGAACAATAACAAAACAAGCTAACAACATGCTGTGGCAGGGTATGACTTAAGAAGTAATTTCTGAGACAGGGGATGAAACCTGGGAGCTGTCCAGCTTCTGAAAATACGTGGCAGGAGACAGAACTAAGACTCTCCACACAGCAGGACAATGTGCCTCTCACTGTTGAGGAGACTGGGGGTGGACAATGAGGCTTCGGGCTGAGAAGCCTCTGGGAAAAGGCCCAGACCCCACTGCTGAGCCAGCCCGGGGGTTCACACCTCCCGAAATCCCCACACCCAATGCTGTCCAGAAGGCTGCGGGCCACACCACTGCCAGGTGAGGTTGAGGAAATGCTGCCTTCTAGCATCGCATTCTAGCAACTAACATAATAAATGTAAATAATGTTATCGAAATTAGGATTTTATGTTGTTTCTATTCAAACAGAAATTCAGCTGAGGAATAAATAGCCAGATGTAGTGGCTCACACCTGTAATTCCAGCTCTTTGGGAGGCTGAGGAGGGTGTATCACCTGAGGTCAGGAGTTCGAGACAAGCCTGGCCAACATGGGGAAATGCTGTCTCTACTAAAAATACAAAAATTAGCTGGGCATGGTGGAGGGTGCCTGTAATCCCAGTTACTTGCAAGGCTGAAGCAGGAGAATTCATTGAACCCAGGAGGCAGATGTTACAGTGAGCCAATATCACACCACTGTGCTCTAGTAGGCTGGGCAACAGTGCAAGACTTCTCAAAAAAAAAAAAAAAAAAAAAAAAAAAAGAAAGAAAGAAAGAAAGAAAGAAAGAAAGAAAGAAAGATATACTATCTCACTAAAAGTAAAGGTAATCACATTTCGAACTTAGAAAAACTTTCTCAGGCAGAATTTTTCTCTTTCAACTTAAAATTTTTCCAAATGCAGTACAGAGTATTGCATAATGATACCCACATACACAAAACAGATTTATCAGTTACTAATATGTTGCCATGTTTGCTTCATGTTTTTTATTATGAAATATTGTAATTTGCAGATCTCACAAAATTTCACTCCTAAAGACTTCAGTATGCACCTATAAAAAAATAAACATTAATGTGGTGTGTGGTGGTGAGCACCTGTCATCCCAGCTACTCAGGAGGCTGAGGCAGGAACATTGCTTGAGCCTGGGAGCTCCAGGCTGCAGTGAGCAGTAAGTGCACCACTGCACTCCAGCCTGGGCAACAGAATGAGACCCTGTGTCTAAAAAACAAAGTATGTATGCTTTCCTACAAAATCAGGATAACATATGGTAGCTGACAAACTCAAAAAAAAAAAAAAAAAACCCTGAATATCATCAAATACTCAAGATGAGGTTTCTTTTTTCCTTTTTCTTTCTTTCTTTTTTTTTTTTTTTTTTTTTTTTGAGACCTAGTGTTGCTCTGTCGCTAGGCCAGAGAGCAGTGGTGCAATCTCAGCTCACTGCAACCTCTGCCTCCTGGGTTTGCATGATTATTTTGCCTCAGCCTCCCAAATAGGTGGAATTACAGGCATCTGCCACCATGCCCGGTAAAGTTTTGCATTTTTGGTACAGACAGTGTTTCATCCTGTTGTCCAGGATAGTCTCAATCTCCCGACCTTGTGATCCACCCACCTCGGCCTCCCAATGTGCTGGGATTACAGGTGTGAGCTACTCTGCCCGCCCAGAAGGAGGTCTTCAGAAGCCAATTAACCTCAGAAGGTGGGAGAAATGCCAGGCCACCAGGACACAACGTGGGAAATGATATTTACATGGCTAAGAATCTCAGTTTCCTGTGAGAAAAAAAAAACAGAAAAAAATCCTCCTTGTATAAAGAGGGAAAATACTATTTTTTTTTTCCATGAAATCATAAAGGTGTGGACAGTGTAAACCCAAAATTACGTATGAGAGCTTCCCCAGAGCTCCATGTGGGTGGAGAAATGTGTCCTAACTGCTGCCCTGCCTGCCATCTTGGTACTGGAAACCTGTGAGAGTTTCTGAGCCTGACACCCTGTGTTCCAGCTTTTCTCAAGAGATGCAGAACAGTGCATGCATAGCCAAGCTGGGCAGCACCCAAATGGTGAGACAGGGCACCGGCTCCCACAGCTGGGCCCTCCTGGGTCCTGAGAAACCTCTGGGGATGGCTCTGGTCAGTACAGCCCTTTCTTTCTCTGCTCTCCCAGCTGTGAGGTGCACATGCTCTTTCTGAAGCACTGAGACTCTCCCAGCTGAGGAAGGCAACCAGACTCAGCCATGTCCTCTCCCTCACTCCAAACTTCCTCCACTCCTCAGTCTTCACCGCTCATCCCAACACGGCTGCCTGCCCCCAGCAGACCACACCAGAGTCCTGTGCACTGCAGCTGCTCCCACACACTCATGCTCAACCCTCACTGTGGTCCTGGCTTTCAAGGCCATTGCACCTCAGAGGAGACGGAGGTGTTGGCTGCTGTCAGGGCACCTGGGTCATTTCCATTTACTGCTGATGCAGTGACTCTCCCTGTGGGATCTGGCTGGGAACCCCTCTCCCATCCACTGCCAGAGACTCACATTCTGAGCCCAGACACAGCCGCCTCAGTCCTCAGGCATCACTGCCTGCTGTGGCACCCTAGAATACCTGGGAGTCTTCAGTGTGACTTTCCTGGCCAGGATCCCGTCTGACATCTGCATGGAGGCAAGTTCCTGACATTCAGCTGGCGTTCTGCAGGTTCTGGGTCACCTTCCTTCCCAACTACCAAGGGCAGGTCTCCAACACAACCCCTTGGGTGGGGCTTCCGGGCTGCAATTTTGTCTCCCAGGGCTACACCAGCCTTCCCGAAGGCTAACACTTGATAGGAACACCCTGCGGGGTGAGGGAATAAGAGAGATTTCAGGTGCAAACAAAACATCAGCAGACATTTAAGTTACCGCCTGTACAATAAACAAATGTACCCTTTACCCTCCTGCTGAAAACATAAGTTCTGTGTGTTCTGTCACCACTTCAGGGAAACCAGCCCCTGAATTACTCATTTCAGAAGTGTGGCCCCCAGATGCATAGGGTCGACATGAGCAGAGGGGAAGGGTGTGCTGACCCATCTGACCCTTGACCCCAGCACCATGCAGTGAGAAACACAAGGGGATGGCTTGGCTGCTGTCCTCCACCGTCACAGCCGATGAGTCTGCCTGACGCCTGAACTCCACGGAGCCCTCTGACAGGAGGAACACCATCCCAGAACGGCCATAAGAAACAGAGGCACTGAGACCACTCATCACACCAATGTCTCATTTTACCAAAAACCACACATACACTACATTTTACAAAACTCCCTTTCTTAACTCCATAAAAGAATGGGAATATTTGGGGTGCTACAAAAACAGGTCCCCCTCCAAATGCTCATGGCTACCTAGGCCTCCCCAGATCCTTGGTCCAGTGCAGGGCAGGGGCAGCAGAACCTGCTCAGGGTTTGTGGATCCCATTCGGAGCCCTCATTGCCTACCCAGGGCCAGAGGGACAACCTGGGGGGCCAGCCTCAGCTGGACTCACAGCCACTCTCTGCCTGGGTGGGGTCCAGCCTCAGTAGGAGCAGTGTGGTTACCCATAGTGGTTGTGGTCAGCCTCCCCGAGTGTCACTGTCAGTGACAGGCTGGGCTTCCGTTACTGCTCCTCCTCCTTCAGGCAGTGCTATGGGAGTCAGACTTTGAAGAAGTCTGAAATGTAGCAGACCTGGCAGAGTGGAGGAAGGTGAGACTGGGCAGGGGCTGGGCAGGCACAGGGGACATAGGCATGAGCAGAAGGAGGAAAAACAGGGTCCCAGGTGGGCAATGAGAGGAAAAGTGCCTGTGGAAGGAAGAGAGCCCTCTTAGTAGAGGAGCAGTGGAGAGCACTGGAGCGCTGACGGGCCCAAGGAAGGACTGCTGGGTGCAGGCAGGAGACCCAGGGAAAGAACTGGGGGAAGAAGGTGTCCAGGGATGAACTGGGGTTAGAGAAAGGTGTCCCAGGTGAGGATCTGAGGGGAAGGAGGGGTCCAGGGAAAGACTGGAGTTTGGGGTAGAGGTCCCAGGGGAGAAACTGGAGGAAGGAGGGGTCCCAGGGAATGAGTATGTTTGGAGGAAGGGGTCCCAGGGGAGGACTCTGTGGGGCAAGAGTGCACAGGGAAAAACCAGAGTTGGGCAGGGAGTGGCCTCTGGACAGCAGATGGGGTGAGTCAGGGTCAGTAGCTCACAGTGAGACCAGCCACCTGCACCCCCTGCAGGAGGCCAGCAAGGATGTTGCTCCAGTGGTGTTTGTGATCAGACAGGTGGGTGCAGCCCACATAGAGGGCAAAGGCCACCAGGAAGAACCTCGCCCACTTCTAGCAGAGCCATGCCAGCATGTAGAGCTGGGATGGGAGAGGGAGCCTCAGCCTGTGCCCTGCTAGGCCCTCCCACACCCACTAAACAGATGGTAGCTCTGAGGCTGTGGGCAAAAAACTGGCCAACCCAGGGCCTCCTGTTTTCACAAACAAGTCAGTGAGCACCCCCATCACCACAACAACCCATTTTACAGCTGGAAAAACGGAGGTCCAGGGAAGGGAGTGACTTGACAGGTGAGACCCAGAAAAATGGACTCACTGCCAGGAGCATCACACAGTACATAGCAAAGGAGGTGTGTCCCGAGTAGAAAGACAACCTGGGGAAGGAGAGGCAGCAGGTCAGAGGGCAGATGGCTCAGTTGGCATCTTCCAACCTCGCCTTGCCCCCACTCCTCCCACAAAAAGGAGGGTTCAACACCGGAGCTGCCAATGTTACAGGCCACCAAATCCCAGGAGCAGAGGCTGCTTCCTCTGTCCTTTCCAGTTATCTGATGATGGAATCAGACTCTCCAATTGGGGCTGTGGCATGAGATGCCTCACCCGTGAAGACTCTGAGGCCTGAACCCAACACCCAGGGCAGACAGTAGTGTCCAGCAAGCAGGCAACACCGGTTTTATTTTCACTGAATTTCTTTTCAGGATTTTCTCACATCTATGGAACTGAGGGAATATTTCTTTTCACATAAATTTTAGATCTCATGAAGGACATGAATGAAACACAAAACATAGGAAGCAACAAAAAACTGGCAAAAAATGTCACAATTAACTTTTTTGGAACTAATCAAAAGCTTGTAGGAACCAGAGGATCACTTGATTAATATAATCCAGTTGAGGCAGGGCGCAGTGGCTCATGCCTGTAATCCCTGCACTTTGGGGAGCCGAGGGAGGTGGATAACGAGGTCAAGAGATTGAGATCAGCCTGACCAACATAGTGAAACCCCGTCCCTACTAAAAATACAAAAATTAGCCAGGTGTGGTGCCACATGCCTATAATCCCAGCTACTTGGGAGGCTGAGACAAGAGAATTACTTGAAAACCTGGGAGTTGGAGGTTGTTTGAGCCAAGATCATGCCACTGCCTGGGTGACAGAGTGAGACTCCATCTCAAAATGAAACAAACAAACAAAAAAGATAATCCTTTTAGAAAACAAATAGCTTTGTGGTGGTTTAACTCATCCTGGTCCCTCTCCCACGGCCTAGCTGTGGTGGTCTGAGGGTAACAGACAACACGCCCAGCACAGTTTCTGAGAAGGGGCCTTATTTGCAACTGTGGACTAGGGTATGGCTCCAGGGCTGATCTTGATCTCACCTGACTGGACATTCTACCAGTGCTGAAGTGCTACCTGGAGGACATTTGTAGGAAACGTTTACAACAAATTTGTTAGTCTCTGCAGCCTGGGGCCACGAGAGCAGATGAAGCAAAAATAGATGAGCCAAACAGCTAGGAGGAAAGGCCAGGGAATAAAACACTCTGGGAAATGAAGGCTTGGAACCTACAAGACCAAAGCAGTGCAGGAGCTTGGAAGAGGCCTCTGAGGGCCCCAGGCTGGCCTTCCAGCTCTGCACAAGCAGGAAGTGAAAGTGAAGGCAGAGAAAACCTGTTTCACTGTGGAAGGGCTGACCCCACAGGCAAACAGACCCCTTCTACTGACTCCAGAGGGTGTTGTGAGTTTTTTTTGTTTGTTTGTTTGTTTTTGTTTTTGTTTTCTTTTTTTGGTTCCAGATGTTTAAAGAAATCTCTGTCATATCACCAGCTGACCACCAGGCTAAAAGAACAGAAGGAAATGGCTACCCATAACAAAAGATAGAGCCTTCACAATCAAAAAAGTTATTAAACAAATAACCACTGCAACAAAGAGCAAGAACACACCCTGAGGAGTAGGGAAACTCCTATTTCCAGAGTGGCCACATTATAATATTCTAAACACAAAGTTTAAAACAAAATAAAACAGGTTGGGTTTGGTGGCTTATGCCTCTGATCACAGCACTTTGGGAGGCTGAGGCAGGCGGCTTGCCTGAGGCCAGGATTTTGAGACCAGCCTGACCAACATGGTGAAACCCTGTCTTTACTAAAAGTATAAAACTTGTCTAGGTGTGATGGTACATGCCTGTGATCCTGACTCAGAAAAAAAAAAAAAAAAGCACAAGAAGTGTTTAAAACCAGGAGGCAGAGGTCACAGTGAGCAAAGATCGCACCACTGCACTCCAGCCCAGGTGACAGAGTGAGACTCCATCTCAAAAAAAAAAAAAAAAAAAAAAAAAAGAAAGAAAAGAAAAGAAAATAGATCAGTTAAGATTTTTCAGTTGGTCCAGGCACAGTGGCTTACATCTGTAATCCCAGCACTCTGGGAGGCTAAGGTGAGTGGGTCATCTGAGATCAGGAGTTTGAGACCAGCCTGGTCAACATGACAAAAGCCCATCTCTATTAAAAATACAAAAAAATTAGCAGGATGTGCTGGTACATGCCCCTAGTCCCAGCTCCTCGGGAGGCTGAGGCAGGAGAATTACTTGAACCTAGGAGGTAGAGGTTGCACTGGGCCAAGATCATGATCACTCCAGCCTGAGTAACAGAGTGAGATTCTGTCTTAAAAAATAAAATAAATAAAAATCATAAAAATGAAAATACAAAAATTAGCCAGGTGCCATGGTACACACCTGTAATTTCTGTAGTCCCAGCTACTTGGAATGCAGAGATGGTTTGAGCCCAGAAGTTCAAGTCCTGGGCAAGATAGCAAGACTCTCATCACTAAAAGAAAAAAATAATGGTTAAAAAAAAAAAAAAAAAAAAAAAGACAGTGACAAGGAACTGAAAAAGGAAGACATAACCTAGGCAACCCTAAATAAAATGACAGAGGGCCTTCCTTATCAGTAATTACACTGACTATAAATAGATTAAACACTCCAACTGAAAGTCAGCGATTCGTTAAATGCCTTAATTCAATAAAAAGATTAACATATGCTGGAAATAAAATAAAAAGCCAGAGATCTGGCTGGGCATGGTGGCATACACCTATAATCACAGCAGTTTGGGAGGCCACAGAGGGTGGATCGCTTGAGCTGAGGAGTTCAAGACCAGCCTGGGCAACATGGCAAAACCCTGTTTCTACAAAAAACATAAATAAACAGCAGCTGAATGTGGTGACCAGTCCTAGCCATTCGAGAGGCTGAGGCTGGAAGATGGCTTGGCCTGAGAGTGCAAAGCTGCAGTGAGCTGAGATCACTGTCCTTCTGTCTGGGTGACAAAGTGAGCCTCTGTCTGAAAAAAATCAAAGACTGGACAACACATAAAAAATACGGCCCAGCCGGGCTCGGTGGCTCACACCTGTAATCCAGCACTTAAAGAGGCCGAGGCGGGTGGATCATGAGGTCAAGAGATCGAGACCATCCTGGTCAACATGGTGAAAACCCCTTCTCTACTAAAAATACAAAAAAAAAAATAACAGGACATGGTTGCCCATGACTGTAATCCCAGCTACTCAGGAGGCTGAAGCAGGAGAATCGCCTGAACCCAGGAGGTGGAGGTAGCAGTGACCCGAGATTGTGCCATTGCACTCCAGCCTGGGTAACAAGAGCAAAACTCTGTCATAAAAAAAAAAAAAAGGCCCAATTTTATGCTAGGTGTAAGAGACTTACTTTAGAGTCAGAGACATAAATAGATTTAAAGTACAAGATTGGAAAAAAAAATATTCCATGCAAACAGTAACAAAAAGAGAGCCACAATAGTTATACTAATATCAGGCAAAGTGGACATCAAGACAAAAATTGTTAAGACAAAACTCATATGTATAATTCTATGATGATGAATGGGTAGTCTATTAAAAATATATAGCAATTATAAAGGTAAATGTAGTAAACCACAGAACTCCAAAATATATAAAGCAAAAATGGACAGAATATTACAACATGAACTTCCAAAACACAAGAATGCACTGTGTTCAAACAGTAAAAACATACAAAAACAATTTTTGTTTTTATTCTATTCACTTATCCTCTTTTTTCTTTTTATTTGTCTTTTTCCTGTAGCTTTGAGCAAAACAAAAACAACTTTTTTTTTGAGACAGAGTCTCCTGTCTCCCAGGCTGGAGCACAGTCAGCTCATTGAAACCTCCGCCTCCCAGGTTCAAGTGATTCTCACACATCAGCCTCCTGAGAAGCTCAGATTACAGACATCCATCACCAGTCCAGGCTAATTTTTGTGTTTTTAGTAGAGATAAGGATTCTCCATGTTGATCAGGTTGGTCTCGAACTCCTGAACTCAAGTGATCTGATCACCTCAGCCTCCCAAAATGCTGGGATTACAGTGTGATCCACCACGTCTGACCAAGTTTATTTATTTATTTATTTATTTTATTTTATTATTATTTTTTTTTTTGTCAAGAGTCTCAGTCTCTCACTCAGACTGGAGTGCAATGGTACCATCCTGGCTCACTGTAGTCTCTGCCTCCCAGGTTCGGTTCAATCAATTCTCTGCCTCAGCCTTCTGAGCATCTGGTATTATAGGCATACACCACTACACCTGGTTAATTTTTGTATTTTAAGTAGAGGTGTGTTTTCACCATGTTGGCCAGGCTGGTCTGGAACTCCTGACCTCATGTGATCTGCCCACCTCAGCCTCCCAAAGTGCTGGGATTACAGGTGTGAGCCATCTTGCACAGCCCTCCAATTTTTTTTTAATTAGAAAAGGAATCTGGGCACCGTGGCTCATGCCTCTAATCCCAGCACTTGGGAAGCTGAGGTGGGCAGATCACCTGAGGTTAGTAGTTCAAGACCAGCCTGGCCAACATGGAGAAACCCTGTCTCTAGTAAAAAATACAAAATCAGCCAGGGGTGTTGGTGGATACCTGTAGTCCCAGCTACTCAGGAGGCAGAGGCAGGAGAATTGCTTGAACCCACAAGGCGGAAGTTGTGGTAAGCAAAGATCACACCATTGCACTCCAGTCTGGGCAACAAGAGTGAAACTCCATCTTAAAAAAAAAAAAAAAAAAAAAAAAAAAATTAGAAAAAGAGAAGGCAGACATAAAAGACAACATAGTGCATGATTCCGTTTATATGAAATATTGAGAACACACAAATCTACAGATAGAAAATAGGATAGTGGTTGTTGCCAAGGGCAGGGGGAGGAGTGACAGCTAATGAGTACAAGGGTTCTTTGTTTCCTTTATTTTCCTTTTCTTTGAGACAGGGTCTCACTGTGAGACCAAGCCTGAGGTAGGCACAATCTTGGCTCACTGAAACCTCTACCTCCCAAGTTCAAGTGATGCTCTCACCTCAGCCTCCCCAGTAGCTGAGACTGCAGGTGCCCACCACCAGGCTTGGCTAATTTTTTTTTCTTTGAGATGGAGTTTCACTCTCATTGCCCAGGCTGGACCGCAATGACACAATCTCAGCTCACCATAACCTCCGCCTCCCAGGTTCAAGTGATTCTCCTGCCTCAGCCTCCCGAGTGGCTGGGATGACAAGCATGTGCCACCATGCCTGGCTTATTTGGTATTTTTAGTAGAGCAGATTTCTTCATGTTGGCCTGGCTGGTCTCGAACTCCCAAACTCAGGTGATCTGCCTGCCTCAGCCTCCCGAAGTGCGGGGATTATAGGCGTGAGCCACTTAACCCGGCCTAATTTTTTGATTGGTCATAGAGACTGGGTTTTGCCATGTTACCCATGCTGTGGGTTTCCTTCTGATGAAATTAATATATTCTGGAATTAGGTAGAGGAGATGGCTGTACAGCATTGTGAATGTACTAAAAATGAACTGTACACATTAAAATTGATGAAATGGTGACTTTTATCTTATACAAATTTTATTTTGATTTTTTAATTTTTTTTTTTTTTGTCTGGTATTACCCCAAGCTTGTCAATCAATATTTTGATTTTGTAAAAGGACAACGATGAGTTGACACATTTAAGGATATATCAGTAGAGATGTTAAGAAGACAGCACAGAGCAGGGCAGGGGTGAGATGCGGGGGAGACAGAGCACGCTCCCCCCGGCCTCCTGCTGTCTGCCGGGTGCTGGGAGCCCTGAGGCCTCCCTGCTGCCTGACCACCTGCCTGCTGAATCCTAACCATCTGGCTTCTGCAGCTTCTTCAGCTCCCACTGCCCCCCAAGCAAGCTCCCACAAGCTCCCACTGTGAATGATGCTTGTCCACACTTGGCTGGCCTTGGTGGCATCAACAGCATTTCCGCTGCACACCATCTCCAGCCACATATAGACCGAGCAGTTGACCTGGCTCCATTGGTGGTCACAGATGGCCAGGAAGTTGGGGCACAGGCGGCCGATCGTGTACTTGGCCAAGTCCATCAGAAACTGGCTCACTGCCACCCTGAAGAGGAAGGTCCCCAACATCTTGTACATGACAGCCACGTAGCTGTTGACGTCAGAGTGGGAATACAGCTGGTCCGTGTGCACCGGGTAGGTTTCTCCTGCCGAGATCTTCGCGTCAGGCAGCCACAGTGACCAGCGGGGGTCCTGGTCAGCCCGTGGGCCCTCACTGGGCCTCAGTCCTCCCCACAGGCCTCCCAAAGGCTGATGCAGAGCTGGGAACTCTAAGGGTGCCCTAGCCAGGCTCGATGGCTCATGCCTGCCATCCCAGCTGAGGTGGGCAGATTACCTGAGATCGGGCCTTCAAGAACAGCCTGACCAACACTATGAAAACTGACTCTTCTAAAAATACAAAATTAGCTGGGTGTGATGGTGCACGACTGTAGTCCCAGCTACTGGGGAGACAGAGGCAAAGAGAATCACTTGAACCCAGGAGATGGAGGTTACAGTGAGCGGAGAGCCTGCCATCACACTCCGGTCTGAGCTACAAGAGTGAATCTCCATCTCAAAAAACAAAAGTGAGTTCCTATTACCCACAAGTACCACTCGGGGCAAGGCTGTGTCCCCCAGCCCACCACAGACCTCCAGGTCACCCCCATCAGGAACCCAGGGTTAGGCTGTACCCCAACCTGTCACCCTCCTTGTCCCTCTGAACCCCTCCTGCCTTACAAGGATGACAGTGGTCATGATGGTGACCCCAGCCATGAGCCCATGGGTGATGGTGTCTGGCTGGTAGGGGTACTGGATGAAGTTGTACCCGCAGCAAAATCCTCACTTATACAGGACATTCACCAACGACAGGGCAGCAAAGGGCAGGGAGGCTGGAGGGGGAGAAGAGCCTGGGAGCTGCGAGTTTCTCCAACCAGCTGGGCTGTGGGGCCCCCACAACTGCCCTGCCTCGAGGCCTCTCACCGCTGCTCCCACCGACAGCAAGGAAGAGCTTTTCTCACAGAACGTGAGAGGCCCAAGTGACACCCCTTTCCCATCGCCCTCACATGAGCACAAACTCCCCAGGCCTTTTCCTCCTCACACCCTCCCTCTGCTCCTTGAACAAACCGGGCAAACGCTCACCTCAGGGCCTTTGCACAGGCACTTCTCTGCCCCAAATATCTTATTTTTATTTTTAAAAGTAGAGACACAAGTCTCATGTTGACCAGGCTGGTCACAAACTCCCAGGCTGGATTGACCCCCCAGCCTCAGCCTCCCAAAGTGCCGAGATTGCAGGTGTGAGACAAGGTGCCGGGCACCAAAGTGACTCTCACTTCCACTCAGTTTCATCTCCCCTCCCGGCTATCCACACAGGTGTCCCTTTCACAAAAGGAAAAAGTCTGTTTAGCCGGGTGTGGCAGCTCATGAATATAATCTAGCAACTTGGGAAGCTGAGGCAGGAGAATTGCTTAAAAGCAGAAAATGGAAGTTGCAGTGAGCCAGGATTGTGCCACTGCACTCCAGCCTGGTGACAGAGTGAGACTCTGTCTCAGTTTATAAAAAGCAAATAAATAAATAAATAAAAATAAAAGGGAAGTTCTGCTCTTTTTCCATCTTGTCCCATATGGAATTATGCAGTCACCTGTGGGACACTGGACTTAATCTCCACCCTCACCCCCAGCCTGCCAACACCAGGAGGGGCCTATTGTATTCAGAACAGAGACCCTGGAGGCTGCTCAGAGCCTGGCCAGGGCGGATGTTTAATAAACATTTTTTAAAACAGGCAGGGCTTATTTTAACCTAAGAGATGCGCAGAGAAGTCAGGAAAGCGCCAAAGCAGGGGCATAGCGGAGGTGACTTCATGCTTACCCCTGCCTGTCACTGACCCTCATGCCAGGGCACATGCCAGCAAGGCAGTGACTCAGGAATCAAAAGCACATTCTCCTGAATTCCACAGTTACAGAAGGTGTCACATGGCACTGGGTCTCCTGGGGCCCTGCTGAGCCCAGGGTCGCCAGGGAAGCAGTAGTCAGCTACAGAGAGCCGGGGAGGGGGCCGCTCCCTGTTCCACGTGACAGGTGCACAGCAAAAGCGTGGGGTGTCTACCCCAGAGAGAAAAGAAGGCAGGGGCGTCCTTTGGCCCAGCAGGGCAAAGACAAAAAAGCGTGGCTCTTCTGAATTCTGAGAGTCTGAGGAGGGGCAGGGAACCTCACACTCCTCCTGCATGCCAGCTGCAAGGGTCCTAGAACATGGCACGCCTTCGATGTTGGCTGAGTCTGGGAAAATAAAGCAGTGAAGACAGCAGAGGTCTGCCTCACAGGGCAGAAAAGGCAGAGGGAATGCAAAACAGAACGGGCAGTGCAGGGGCCCAGAGCCAGGACAGTGCTTGGAGAGGCGAGTGCTGGGGCAGAGGTGGCTGTCATGTAAGAGCCCAGCTTCTGCTGGGGCACAGGGGTGGCTGGCGCCGCTGTTGAGGGCAGAAATCAGGGAGGAGGCTCCTGCAATTGCTGCGCTGTGGAAGGTTAGGATCGCAGGACTGCAGCTGTTCCCCGCAGCTCTCAGCAGGCAGAGGCTCACACTGGTTGGCCTTCGTTTCTGACCTCCCTGCCACAGTAACTCCAGCTAGAGACAGACACCACCATGACAACCGACCCCGGGCTTCCCTCTGCCTGGAAAGCACGCCCTGGGGTCCCCGGAACAGGCACCTTCTCTTCATTTGACCCCCGGGGGCCTTTCCGCCCTCACACTGCCCCCACAGTCCCATCTGGAACCTGTGGGCTGCACTGTGAGGGGCAAGAGCTTCCAGATGGAGGTGCCCTCGACCTGGCCGCCACCCCTGGCACACAGCAGCCACACCCAACCCCACCGTGGCAGCACCTCCCGGCTGTGTGGACTCCAGCAGGCGACTGCATGAGGCTGCACCTCCCTCACAGGCCATTTAAGGGAACGCTTTCGGTTATCTGCATGCCACTGAGCGCCTGGCAGCCAGAAAGTGCCACACACATGTTTAAGTAACTGACAGCACAGCTGCTCAGGACATGGCACCCAGGGCTGGCAGACACCCCACAGGGACCTGGTGCTGTCCCCTGGACCCCCCTAACAACGGTCTACTTCGGAGGTCACAGGGCTTGGTCAGAGATCCAGGAAAGGGCTCTGGGGAGGAGCACATCCCCGCCACCCGCAGTGACTGAAGTGCAGAGCCATTGTCCCTTCAGCCACTAGAGGAAACACGCGGCCTTTGTTCCTGGGACCCTGGTGGCGGGGACCTCGGGGAGACACTTCCCTCATCCCGCCCGAAAACCTGCAGGACAGGTTTGGGTCTCCCGAGGCCCAGAAGTCTGGTACCCAGCTTTTCTCTCCAAGTGTCTCTCCCGCCCTAGGACTAGGGTTCATATTCCATCGACCCGCTGGGCGCCAAGGCCAGGTCAGTCGCTCCTCAAGCACCTAGAGCGCCCATCCAGGGGCGGAGGCGCGAACGTCCTGGGAGATCCACGGCTGCTCCCACCCCCACCCCGGAGGCCCGCCATCTGCGTGAATCACTGCCCAGGCCAGGCGCAGCAAGAGAGAGGTGCACGCGGCTCCTGCACGGCCACTTCCTGCTGCCGGCAGTGGAGGCAGCCCCGGCGCCCCGGGTGCTTCGAGACCCTCAAGCCCCCTGGGCCCGAGACGCGGGGAACCTGGACCCCGGGACCCCGGGACCCCTAGGAATGGCAGGTGCGCGCAGCGCAGCGCGTGGCGAGAGGTGCGGCCTGCAAGGTCCGCGGAGGGACCAGTGCAAGCAGCCTTCCGGTCGCTGCAAACCTTCTTGGAACTAGGGCAGTGTCCGTCCTGGGACGGTCCCCAAACCCGGGGCTCCGCGGCTCTTACTGACCAGCAAGACAGCACATCCAGCAGCACGCTGCATGCCGGCGGCCCCAGACACCGCGTCCTGCGCATCCCGGCCTGGCCGCGGGTCAAGTGGCCGTGGAGTCCGCCTGGCGCGGAGTGGGGAAGGGAAGTGGGGGAGGAGAGGAGATGTGGGAGGGGAGGGACGTAGAGGGTGAGGAGGAGCAAGGGGGTGCTCAAGTTGACAGGATTTGAGGGGATTTGGGGTTCCTCTGGATGAAAGGATTTGGGATCTTTGAGTATTGGAAAGGTTAAGGGGATTTGGAATTTCTCCGCATGAAAGAATTTGGGATGTTTGAGGCTGAGGAAATTCTAGGTGTCAGGTAAAGGAGATTTGGGTTTCTCATTAAGGGGCTTTAGGGTCTTTGACATTGAGATCATTTAGTCCTTGAAGCTGAAGGGATTGGGATTTTCAGGCTGAGTATTTAGGTTATCTGAGTTTGGAGAAATTTGGTCTCTCTGTGGGTGAGATATTTAGGGTTCCTCAGGCTGAGCGGTTTGGGGTGCTTTAGGGTGAGGCAAATTACGGCTCCTCAGGCTCCGAATATTTGGGGATCTAATCATTAGGAGATTCGGTGTTCCTCTGGGTAAAGGGATTTGGGGTCTCTGAGCTGAGGTACTTTATCGGAATTTTATGCTGAGGGGATTTAAAGTCCCTCAAGGTGTTGCAGTGAGCCGGGATTGTGCCACCACACTCCAGCCCGGCGACAGGGCGAGACTCCATCTAAAAAGAAAAAAGTCCCTCAAGGTGACAGGATTTGGTGTCTCTGGAGGCTGAGAGGATTTGGAACTTTTCAGGGTGAGAGAATTGGGGGTCTTCCAGGCTAAAATATGAAGGTCTCGGGCAGAGGGTTTACAGGGTTTCACACTGCATGACAAAGGCTCCCCGTGCTCTTCACAGTCTCCCGTGCTCTCCTGCTGCAGTGTCCACTGTGGCCGGGCGTCCTCTCGGCACCCCTCAGGGTGTGAGACGTGGTGGAGGGCGAAGCGCCAGCCCATAGCCCTCTGTTGGCACAAGCTGCCGATCAGCGCTGAGACCAAGGCGATCCCTCCAATCGGCAGTCAAGAGGTGGTAAAGGGGCGGGGAGTAGGGCGGAGCTTTGTCTGTCAGTCATGGGTACAACCCCGTTGCGGGCTCAGGAGGTCGGGGAGAGGCCTGGCTTTTACCTGTAGGACTGGAATCGTCCAGCGCGCAGACGCAGCTTCGCGGTTTTCGTCACTCCGTTTTCCCCAGCCCAGGTGTATGCGACTGAGCTGGGGGTCGGGGCTGTGCCTCACGTCCCTCCGCAGGCCTGGGTCTTCTGAGGGGATACAGCGTCTTTTTGGATTGTTAGAGTTCTTACGCTCAGTCTCATGCAGGAGGGCTGGTGTTGCATTCGTTGTGGTGTAAATTGGGTCTAGTCAGCTACTTCGCTCCTGGATTAGACAGGGACCCTTCTGTGTGGGGACCTGCGCTTCGTTTCACAGGTACTTTATTAGCAGGTCAGTGTTGATGTTTAGTTAGGGGTGTGATTCAATAAATGGCGCGTAAGAGGAGCAGCTGCCAGGCTGATCCCTCTCTGCAAGGTTGACCCTGGGTGCAAGGCTGACCCCTGGCTGCAAGGCTGATCCCTGGCTGCAAGGCTGATCCTCCGCTGCAAGGATAATCCCAGCTGCTAGGCTGATCCCTGGCTGCTAGGCTAATCCCGGCTCCTAGGCTAATCCCTAGCTGCCAGGCTAATCCCTCACTTCAAGGCTAATCCTGGCTGCTAGGCTAATCGCTGGCAGCAAGGCTAACCCCCTGCTGCATAGCTTTTTTTGTACTTCGCGTTTTCAGGCTTGCTTTGTGGTGATACCAGAGAGAGATGGACCCTCACCATGTCCTGGACCTTTGAGGAGCCTACTGTGATCACTGACGCCTGCCTGCATTTCTTTCCTTAGTTGTTCTCGGCTGCGGGGCTCCCTTGGGCAGAGGCTGAATAAGTCGCTCCCTTTCTGGACTGGCCCTCCGGTGGGAGGCATGCCTCACACCCCCGCTGCCCAGGAGCCCACGTGTCTCATTCCTCTCAGTGCTCTGAGAGTGGGGTCTCCTCCCCCATTCAAGTGCTGGCTGCCAGATCTCCCCCTAGGTATCCCTAGCTTTGTGTCACAGTCCTGGAAACACTGGGAATTCCTGTGGCTTGGGATTGGGCTCTCGCTGTTCTGAGGAGTCCAATGTGCTCCTAGGTCATGGGGAAGATACTCAGGTGGAGAATTGCACTCAGGCTGGGCTGCAGAGGCTCCAGGGTGCACCTGCTCTTGCACAATGACTTAGCGAGGGCCCTGGGAGAGGCCAGTGGGCAGGAGGACTTGCAGAACAGAGGCACCCAAGTTCCACAAGGAAGCTGCCCCTGCTCTCTCCTGGCCCACAGATAAGCTGCGGCCAGAGCCTCCTGCAAGGAGATAAGGGAGCCTTAGGGAGTTGGAGTCTGTATTAGTTCATTCTCGCACTGCTATAAAGAAACACCCAAGACTGGGTAATATTTAATGAACATAGATGTAATTGGCTCATTGTTCCGCAGGCTGTAAAGGAAACATGATGCTGGCACCTGCTTGGCTTCCTGGGAAACATACACTCATGGTGGAAGGAGAAAGGGGAATCAGCACTCACGTGGTGAGAGGAGGAAGACGAGAGAAAGATGCTGGGGGCAGGACTGCACACTTTTAACCGTATCCCGCTACACATTACCAAAGAGGGTTGCTGCTAAACTGCTCATAACAGGTTTGCTCCATGATCCAATCACCCCCACCAGACCCCGCCTCCAACACTGAGTGTTATATTTCAACATAAGATTTGGACAAGGACTCAGATCCAAACCATATAATTCCATTATATGGAATACTACCGCATAATGCATTATCTATTATCATTAACTCAGATTAAAGACTGAAATTTACGAACTAAAAGTACAGAACTCCAAGAAAAAAAATTAATAAACTGTTTATAACATTGGAATGAGCAGTGACTTCTTGGACATGTCACCAAAGGCACAAGCAATCGAAACAAAATTAGGTGGGAGCACATCAAACTTAAAAACTTCTGTGTAGCAAAGGAGACCATCCACAGAGTGACAAGTCAACCTACGGAATGGGAGAAAATATTTGCCAGTCATATAACTGAGTTAATATCCAGAAACGTATAAAACAAGTCACATAACTCAACAATAAAAAAAAATAACTTATTTAAAAAATCAGGTGGGGTGCAGTGGCTCATGTCTGTAATCCCAACACGTTGCGAGGCCAAGTGGGGAGGATTGCCTGAGACCAGGAGTTTGAGATAAGTCTGGGCAACATATTAGGGCCTGTCTTTATCATTTTCTAAAAAAAAATTAGTTGGATGTAGTGGTCCATGCTGTCAGTGCCAGCTTCATGGGAGGCTGAGCTGGGAGGTTCACCTGAGCGCAGGAGTTCCAGACTAGCCTGGGGAACGTAGGGAGATCCTGTCTCAAAGAAAAAAAAAAAAAAAAAAAAAAAAAAAAATTAGCTGGATGTGGCAGCACTTGCCTGGAGTCCTAGCTACTTGGGAGGCTGAGGTGGGAGGATTGCTTGAGCCCACAGTTTGAGCCTGCAAGAAGCCATGGTTGCAGTTTTCCAGTATGTCACAGAAATGGGATCATACCTTATGTGATCTTTTCAGACTGGCGGCTGCTTCTGCTTCTCCTTCTTCTCCTTCTCCTCCTTTGCCTTTTCCTTCTCCTTCCCCTTTCTTCTCCTTCTCCTTCCTTCTCTTTTTCCTTCTCTTTCTCCTTCTCCTTCTCCTTCTCCTTTCTTCATCTTCTGATGGAAAAAGAAAAGAAGCAGCAGCACTCTATCACTCAGGCTGGAGTGCAATATATGCGATCTTGGCCCACTGCCACCTCTGCCTTCAGAATTTGGTGATTCTCCTGCCTCAGCCTCCTGAGTAACTGAGATTACAGGCACTCGCTACCATGCCCAGCAAATTTTTGTACTTTTTAGTAGAGGCGGTGTTTCACCATGTTGGTCAGGCTTGTCTCTAACTCCTGACCTCAGGTGATTCACCCACCCTGACCACAAAGTGCTGGATTAAAGACGTGAGACATCACATTCCGCCCAGACTGGCTTCTTTTACTTAGTAATATGTATATCAGATTCATCTACGTTTTTTCATGGCTTTGTAGGTCACTCAATTTTCTTGATGAAAAACATTTCATTGCTTGGATGTACTTTTTTTTTTTTTTTCTTTTTCTTTTCTTTTCTTTTTTTAATTGTATTTTAGGTTTTGGGGTACATGTGAAGAACATGCAAGATTGTTCCATAGATACACACAGGGCAGTGTGATTTGCTGCCTTCTTCCCCATCACCTATATCTGGCATTTCTCTCCATGTTATCTCTCCCCAACTCCCCAACCCCTGCTGTTCCTGCCCTATTTCTCCCCAGCTGACGCCAGGGTGTGATGCTCCCCTCCCTGTGTCCATGTGTTCTCATTGGTCAACACCTGCCTATGAGTGAGAACATAGGATGTTTGATTTTCCGTTCTTTTATCAGTTTGCTGAGAAGGATGGTTTCCAGGTTCATCCATGTCCCTACAAAGGACACGAACTCATCATTTTTGATGGCTGCATAATATTTCATGGTGTATATGTGCCACATTTCCCCTTTCCAGTCTATCGTCGATGGGCATTTAGGTTCATTCCAGGTCTTTGCTATTGTAAACTGTGCTGCAGTGAACATTCGTGTGCATGTATCCTTATAGTAGAACGATTTATAATACTTTGGATGTATACCCAGTAATGGGATTGCTGGGTCAAATGGAATTTCTATTTCTAGGTCCTTGAGGAATTGCCACACTATCTTCCACAATGGTTGAACAATTTACACTCCCATCAACATTGTAAAAATGTTCCTATTTCTCCACATCCTCTCCAGCATCTGTTGTCTCCAGATTTTTTAATGATTGTCATTCTAACTGGCAAGAGATGGTATCTCAACATAGTTTTGATTTGCATTTCTCTAATGACCAGTGATGATGAGCATTTTTTCATATGTTTGTTGGCCTCCTGTGTGTCTTCTTTTGTAAAGTGTCTGTTCATATCCTCTACCCACTTTTGAATAAGCTTGTTTGTTTTTTTCTTGTAAATCTGTTTCAGTTCTTTGTAAATTCTGGATATCAGCCCTTTGTCAGATGGGTAGACTGCAAAAAATTTTTCCCATTCTGTTGGTTGCTGATCCACTCTAATGACAGTTTATTTTACTGTGCATAAGCTGTGGAGTTTGATTAGGTCTCATTTGCCTATTTTGATTTTTGTTGCCAATGCTTTCGGTGTTTTGGTCATGAAGTCCTTGCGTACACCTATGTCCTGAATGGTTTTGCCTAGATTTTCTTCTAGGGTTTTTATAGTGTTAGGTCTTATGCCTAATTCTTTAATCCATCTGGAGTTAATTATAGTGTAAGGTGTCAGGAAGGGGTCCAGTTTCTGCTTTCTGCACATGGCTAGCCAGTTTTCCCAACACCATTTATTAAAAAGGGAATCCTTTCCCCATTGCTTGTTTTTGTCAGGTTTGTCAAAGATCGGATGGTTGTAGATAAGTTGTGTTGCCTTTGAGGTCTCTTTTCTGTTCCATTAGTGTATATCTCTGTTTTGGTGCCAGTACCATGCTGTTTTAATTACTGTAGCTTTATAGTTTAGTTTGAAGTCTGGTAGTGTGATGCCTCTCACATTGTTCTTTTTGCTTAGAATCGACTTGGCTATGTGGGCTCTTCTTTGGTTTCCTATGAAGTTTAAGGTGACTTTTCCAGTTCTGTGAAGAAGGTCATTGGTAGCTTCATGGGGATAGTGTTGAATCTGTAAATTACTTTGGGCAGTATGGCCATTTTCATGATATTGATTCTTCCTAACTATGAACATGGAATATTTCTCCATCTGTTTGTGTCCTCTCTTATTTCATTGAGCAGTGGTTTGTAGTTCTCCTTGAAGAGGTCCTTGTTAGTTATATTTCTAGGTACTTTATTATCTTTGTAGCAATTGTGAATGGCAGTTCGTTCTTGATTTGGCTCTCTTTAAGTCTGTTATTGGTGTATGGGAATGCTTGTAATTTTTGCACATTGATTTTGTATCCTGAGACGTTGCTGAAGTTGTTTATCAGTTTCAGGATATTTTGGGCTGAGATGATGGGGTATTCTAGATATTCAATCATATCATCTGCAAATAGAGAGAATTAAACTTCCTCCTTTTCTATTTGAATACCTTTTATTTCTTTTTCTTTCCTGATTGCTCTGGCTAGAACTTCCAGTACTATATAGAATAGGAGTGGTGAGAGAGGGCAACCTTGTCTAGTGCCAGATTTTGAAGGGAATGCTTCCAGTTTTTGCCCATTCAGTATATTGGCTGTTTGTTTATCGTAAGTAACTTTCATTGTTTTGTGATATGTTCTGTCAATACCTAGTTTATTGAGAGTTTTTGGCATAAAGGACTGTTGAATTTTGTCGAAGTCCTTCTCTGCATAAATTGAGATAATCGTTTGGTTTTTGTCTTTTGCTTCTGTTTATGTGGTAAATTTTGATTATAGGCTTGCATATGTTGAACCAGCCTTGCATTCCCGGGATGAATCATACTTGATCATGGCAAATAAGCTTTTCAATGTGCTGTTGCAATCGGCTTGCCAGTATTTTATTGAAGATTTTTGCATCTCTGTTCATCATGGATATTGGCCTGAAGTTTTGTTTTCTTGCTGAGCCTCTGCCGGGTTTTCATAGCAGGATGATATTGGTCTCATGAAATGATTTGGAAATGATTCCCTCATTTTGGATTATTTGGAATAGTTTCAGAAGGAATGGTACCTGTTCCTCTTTGTCTGGTAGAATTTCGGCTGTGATCCTATGTGGACCTGGGCTTTTTTGGGGTGGTAGGCTCTTAATTGCTGCCTCAACTTCAGACATTGCTTTTGGTCTATTCATGGTTTCGACTTCTTCCTAATTTAGCTTTGGAAGGATGCAAGTGTCCAGGAATTTATTCATTTCTTCCAAGTTTACTAGTTTATGTGCATAGAGTTGTTTGTAATAATCTCTGATGATTCTTTGAATTTCTATGTAATCTGGGGGTGATATCCCCTTTATCATTTTTTATTGTATCTATTGGATTATTCTCTTTTCTTTTTAATAGAGACAGGGTTTCACCATGTTGGTCAGGCTGGTCTTGAACTCCTTGTCTCAGGTGATCCACCTGCCTTGGCCTCCCATAGTGTTGGGATTACAGGTGTGAGCCCCCGTGCCTGGCTTCATTACCAATCTTGTTTCCTTTTATTTCATGTTGTTGCACTGACTGCATCCTGCAACTCTCCGTGGTGCATCAGAGGTGAGAGCACATGTCATTGTATGAGTGGTGGCTTAGAGAGTGCATCCAGCCTTTCACCATTGAGGGTAGTGCTGAGTATGATTTTCCCTAGATGCTCTTTGTCAGGTTGAGACATTCCCTTCTGTTCTGAGTTCGTTGGGTATTTTTCATTATGAAAGGGTGTTGGATTTTGTTGATTTTGACGTGTTGAGATGATCCCATGTTTTGGTTTTCTTATTTTATTGATGTGGTGTATTATAGTAATGGAGTTTTGGTTTTGAATCAACCTTGCATTCCTGCTATAAATCCCACTGGTTCATGGCATATGATCATCTTTATACATTGCTGGATCCAGTTTGCCAGTATTTTATTGAGGGTTTTTGTATGTACATGAGAAATGTTGTGGGTTCCTGTGGCAGTTCACGCAACAATTTGGGAGGCTGAAGTGGGCGGATCACTTGAGGTCAACAGTTCAAGACCAGCCTGGGACAACTTGGTAAAACCCCATCTGTGGACCAGGTGCAGTGGCTCACGCCTGTAATCCCAGCAATTTGGGAGGCTGAGGTGGGTGGATCACGAGATCAAGAGATCAAGACTATCCTGGTCAACATGGTGAAAACCCTTCTCTACGAAAAATACAAAAATTAGCTGGGCATGGTGGCATGTGACTGTAATTCCAGCCACTCAGGAGGCTGAGGCAGGAGAATTGTCTGAACCCAGGGGGTGGAGGTTGTGTTGAGCTGAGATCACACCATTGCACTCCAGCCTGGGTAACAAGAGTGAAACTCCATATCGGAAAAAAAAGAAAAGAAAAGAAAGAAAAATAAAGAAAAATAAAACAACAACTAAAAAAACTCCATCTGTACTGAAAATACAGAAGTTACCCAGGCATGGTGGTGCACACTTGTAGTCCCAGCTACTTGGGAGGCTGAGGCAGGAGAATCACTTGAACCTGGGAAGCAGAGGTTCAAGTTAGCCGAGATTGTACCACTGCACTCCAGCCTGGGTGACAGAGCAAGGCTCTGCCTCAGAGAGAGAGAGAGAAAGAAAGAGAGAGAGAGAGAGAGAGAGAGAGAGAGAGAGAGAGAGAGAGAGAGAGGACATTGTAATAATGATAACTTATGGTTTTGTTTGCCTTTTTATTTTAAAAAATTGAGGTAATTTATAAAACAAAAAATATACCTACTTTAAAGTTTATAATTAATTCATTTTTAGTGTATCTATGATCACACAGGTTTTGACTGTAATTGAAAACATTCTGTCCCTTTTCCTGGCTCCTGGCCCCCATGAGCCTCTTTCTGTCTGTGGAATGGTCTGTTCTGAACGTTATGTATCAGTGGACCCTCGACCGTGGCCATTGGTGTCTGGCTTCCCCACCAGTGCATGCTGTTCTTGAGCTTCATCAGGTTGCAGCAGGGGTCAGGACAGAGGTCTGTTTGTGGGCTGTTTTCAGTGTCACACAATGCATATCCTACCTGGGGTGCAACAGCCTTCACCATGCAAGAGATCCTGGGTGGGAGGTGGCACCCAAGGTGGCCCCACACATGTGCTTCCTCCAGTGCTCTCCAGCCCTCAGAGGCAGAGACAAAGCCTCTTCCCTGCTCACCAAACAGACTCTGACCAATGCTTGCCAAGATGGTAAAACCCCACCACTACTAAATTGCAAATATTGGCTGGGCGTGTCACACATGCCTATAGTCCCAGCTCTTCAGGGGGCTGAGGCAGGAGAATGACTTGAACCTGGGAGGTGGAGGTTGCAGTGAGCTGAGATGGCACTATTACCCTGGAGCCTGGGTTGTCAGAGTGAGACCCTGTCTCAAAAAAAAAGAAAAAAGAAAAAAAAAAATTCAGAGTTTTAAGGAGCTTCGTTAATGGGTTTTATCTATTGCTTTTTTACTACATTAAAAGTTAAAATTGACATGTAGGAATATTATTTCCTAACTCATTTAAAATGACGTGAATAGGCTGGGTGTGGTGGCTCATGCCTGTAATTCCAGCACTTTGGGAGGACAAGGCAGGAGAATCACGAGGTCAGGAGTTCAAGACCAGCGTGATCAACATGGCAAAACCCTGTCTCTACTAAAAATGCAAAAATAAAATAAAAAATAAAAATAAAAAATAAAAAATAACTGTGAGGCACGGTGGCACATGACTGTAATCCCAGCTACTTGGGAGGCTGAGGCAGGATAATTGTTTGAATCTAGGAGGTGGAGGTTGTGGTGAGTCGTGATTGTGCCATTGCAGTCCAGCCTGGGTAACAGAGCAAGACTCCATCTCAAAAAATAAAAATACGTCTGTGTGCTGTGGCTCAATCCTGTAATCTCAGCACTTTGGGAGGCTGATGTGGGTGGATCATGAGGTCAAGAGTTAGAGACCATCCGGGCCAACATGGTGAAACCCAGTCTCTACTAAAAATACAAAAGTTAGCTAAGCATAGTGGCATGTGCCTGTAGTCCCAGCTACTTGGGTGGCTGAGGCAGGAGAATTGCTTGAACCCAGGAGGCAGAGGTCGTATTGAGCCGAGATTGTGCCACTGCACTCCAGCTTGATACCTGGTGACAGAGTGGTCTCAGAAAAATTTAAAAAAATAATAAATTTAAATAAATAAATGAATAAAATAGCTTGAACAAGTCAGTTACATGTTAATATAAATACTTTTTTGAAAATGAAAGAAAACCTCTGTGTTCCAAAAGAAAAAATCTATTAGTGCAAAGAATGAATTTTTAGTTTTCCAAATCTCTTTGAATATAGAAGCATATATGAAAGTCCAGCTTCAGTCTTTTTTTTTTTTTTTTTTTTTTTTTTTTTTTTTTTGACAGTCTTGCTCTTGTCACCCAGACTGGTGTGCACTGGTGTGATCTCAGCTCACTGCAACCTCCACCTCCTGGATTCAAGCGATTCTTCTGCCTCAGCCTCCTAAGTAGCTGGGATTACAAGTGCACACCACCACGCCCAGCTAACATTGTTTTTGTATTTTTAGTAGAGACAGGGTTTCATCATGATGGCCAGGATGATCTCGATCTCCTGACCTCATGATCCACCCACCTCACCCTCCCAAAGTGCTGGGATTACAGTTGTGAGCCACTGGGCCTGGCCTAATTTATATATATATATATATATATATATATATATATATATATATATATATATATATTTTTTTTTTTTTTTCCTTGTAGAGGTCTTGTTATTTTGCTAGGTCTGGTCTCAAACTCTTGACCTCAAGCAATTTTTCTGTCTGGTCCTCCCAAAGTGCTGGGAGTATAGGTGTGAGGCACCGTACATGACTCAAGTTCTTTCTTTCTTTCTTTTATGTTTTGAGACAGAGTGGGGACCTTTTGCTCAGGCTGGAGGGCAGTGGCAAATTCTCAGCTCACTGCAACCTCCACCTACCAGGTTGAAGTGACTGCCTTGCCTCAGCCTTCCGAATAGCTGAGACTACAGGCACCCATCAGCGTGCCCAGCTAATTTTTGTGATTTTAGTAGAGATGGAATTTCAACATGTTGGCCAGGCTGATCTTAAGTGCCTGACCTCAAAGTGATCCTCCCGCCTTGGCATTTTATGCTTGGATTACAGGGTGAGCCATGCCTAGCCCACTTCTGTCTTTTAAGGGAGATGTTAGTCTGTTGTGACAAGGTGTTATGGTTGAAGTACACATACAGCCTCATACAGAACTATTGTTGGAAAAGGAAGGCGTATCTAACAGTTTTTCAGATAATGGAGTGTTCTTCTTTGATGCCACAGCAAAACTCAGCAAATGGTAGTTTTGTGGAGTGGAGTCTGAGACCGTTAACAGCGAACCTCATGGTTGCAGAGGCAGAGAGGTCCATGAACAGGTCCCGCAGAGTGGCTTCTGGTGCTACTCTCTGTCCTCACGTGGTGAACAGAGAACCCAAGGGAGCCATCTGGTGTTTTTCATAAAAGGTTACTAATCCTACTGGATCAGGGCCCCACCCTCATGGCCTCACTGGACCTTAGTCACTTCTATAAACACCTCGTCTCCAGATACAGTCGCATTGGGGGTTAGAGTTGACTGTAACCGTTAATGTCACTGCCGACCTCATCACAAGTTTTGTAAATGTTGGAAATTTGGCAAGTTTATGTTGTCAAACTTTTTGGCCAAGTCTTGAGTTCTACAGTTGCAGCAGTTAGGTCAACTGTTTCCTCTGAAGTAGCAGCCCCCCTTGCCTGCCTGTGAGGCTCCTGTCTGAGTGGCTGTACTCTTGAGGTGAAAGGACAGGAAAGCCCCCCTTGCCCACCACCCATTCCACACCTGCTTCCCTGAAGGAGCCACCTCAGGAAGAGCCCCCTCACCTCGCTACCCATTCCATGAATGTTTCCTTGAAGGAGCCCCTCACCCTGGTAGGCAGCAGCCACTCTGCTTCCCATGCCCTTACACAGAACATGGAGGTGTCTGCTCAGAATGCGACTTCACAGAATGTGCCCGCCATCTTCTGAAGTGAAACTGGGTAGTTTGCTTTTGGTCTGTGAGGTATGGTGCCACGCCTGGGTGCGGCTTCCAGGAACAATGGGCTGTGGCTGGCTGCTGGTGCAGCACCATCAGTGTGAGTGTCAGTGAGGCCCAGCACAGAAACCATGGCTTAGTGCTCTTCAGACAGGGCTTCACCCGGGACACCCAGGGACCTTGGGACCACCGTGTCAGCCCTCCCACCCGCACACTCCTGGTGGTCATGGGCTTACAGAATCTGTTCTGTCTGCCGGTCCTGTGAGAACTAAAGGGGGACTCGTTGTGGACATCCCACCTGGGGAAGGGCTGCCAATGGGCCGGGAGGTTGTTTGTGTACCTGAAGCCCCAGGAGGAGTCTCGGCAGGAGCTGGGGTGGAGGAGAGGCCAATGCTGACATCCTGAGAGAATAAGAGGGAGGGTTCAGGAAGGTGGATACTGAAAGTGAACCCCAGGGCTGGTGGAGTCTGAGCAGGCAGGTATAACCTCAGTGGTGAAGAGGCTCTGATGAGGGGGGCATGGGGATTTAAAAGCAGTGCTGGAGAGGGTGACGTCTCTTCCTTCTGGGGAATTACATGCCCTGTTTCTACTTCCTGCAGCCTACACGGGCTCACCATCTAGGTATGTGTTCATCACTGCGCTCTTGTTTGCATTCGTGATGTCGATTTCTCTGGTTACTCATTTTTGACCCAGTGTAAATCGACAGCTTCTCCATTACATTTATGAAGCATCCTTCTGTTTGCTTTCTTGTTTTCTTTTTTTTAATTTTTAATTTTCAGACAAAGTCTCGCTGTGTCACCCAGGCTGGAGTGAAGTGGTGCGGTCTTGGTTCACTGCAACCTCTGCCTCCCAGGTTCAGGTGATTCTCCTGCCTCATCCTCCCAATTAGCTGGGACAATAGGAGGCATGTAGCTTATTTTTAGTGGAGATGGCATTTTGCCATGTTGCCCAGGCTGGTCTTGAATTCCTGGCCTCAAGTGATCTGCCTTCCTTGGCCTTCCAAAATGCTGGGATTACAGGTGTGAGCCCCTGTGTCTGGCCTGTTTATGTAGTTTCCTGAGGAAGTTTTTTTTTTTTTTTTTTTTTTTTTTTTTTTTTTTTTTTTTTTTTTTTTTTAATCAGGAATAAATGTCAGATTTTACCAAATGGCTTTCAGGTTATGCTTTTCCCCTTTCATAAACTGATGCTGAGTTAAAATAGTAGCATCCTTGTATTCCCGTCATTCACCCTGTGCAAGGAGGCACTGTGGGCAGGCTGGTGCCCTATTCTTCAGCCGGTGACTCCTGTGTTACAATGTCTTTCTGAGGGATTGTGAAGGAGCTCTCGAATGAGGGGCTGAGCCTGAGGTCTGGCTGGGGAGTGCCGCGTGTCAGGAGCTGCTGTGGGTGTGTCAGAGTAGCCCTGGCTGTGGCAAGCAAGGCTCAGGTAAGGGAGAGTGTACAGGAACCCCCTGAGTAGTCCCTCCTGATAGGGGCCTGTTCTCCTCCCTAACTCAGAGCAGCGACATGCCCTTCGATGAGCTGCTTGCTCTCATTGGCTATGAGGCCTCAGACTCCAACTCAGATCAGGAGAGTGAGGGTGGTGATGTGACTCCCAACCTCCCAGACATGACCCTGGACATGGTGATTGAATGCCCTTCCTGGAACTGGCCCCCAGCAGAGGTTCGGAGACCGGGGCTGCCTCTCAGCAGGGGGCATTCAGTGAGAGGAGCATAAAGATCCCTAGAACAAGTCAAATGTGGCCACCTGTACCACTCTGCCAAGCTTGGAATGGCCATGGATGTGAGGCTGGACCCTAGCCTTAACCCCACGCCATGTGTCCTTCTGGTGTGGGAGGGTGTTATCATGGAGAAGTGCACCTGGGAAGGCAGAGGAACCATGACTTGGCCGCCTCCCCAGAACTGAACTCTCTGACATTAGGTACCCGTAGGTCACCACTCGAGTCCTGGGCATTTGGAGCAGGGGAAGGCTGCATTGCAGAAGGTTAACAGCAAATGCACAGCCGAGAAAGAACCACATGCTTTTGGCAGTGTCCAGTAGTGTCTCTGACTGTTCCCGGCACTGGTGGCTGCGTGTGAGCTTCCCTGAATTGTGCATCCTTGGGTACCTCCAGCTCTTTACCTGTGTAATATAAATAGCACCGCACATGTCCAGTTCCACCCCCACTTCCCTCCCCTCAACACTGTGCACCCTCAGCCACCTTCATTTTCTTTTCTGCAGAAAGGGCATAAGCCCCATGTGAGCCTCAGGGAGCCCCCAGCCTCTTCACTGTTATTATCGTTAATGTTATCCCAAGACTGCTAAACTGTAAAATGTTCTTTACTTTTTCATGAAAAGCAACAAATAGTGAAGGATTTGTTTTCAGGGAAAGAAGAAGAGATGCAGCCATCTGCTGATGACCTCACCCCATGATGAGGTGACCTCCCACTAGGCCTGTGACCTCTTCCCAAACCAGTGTGGATGTAGGTGACTCTGTTCCAATCCTCTTCTGTGCCGAGGCCCCAGGCCAGGCGGAGGTGATGCTTATGAAGGGTCCTGGGGCTGGTGCAGGCCAAGAACTCATCACAGATGAGGGGGTCTGCCTGGTGGGATGCTTTGGTAGTCTTGGGGGTGCCTTGTTCTGCCCCATCCTGGCCAGCGAGCAGGGACTCTCAGAGATTCAGTTTAAACAAGCAGGTAATGTGTTGGTTTCCATAGCAGATCTAGAAACAGCATCCCCATAGCCATCCTCCCCCACAGGCCTGTGCACTGGCTTTCCTGGGAGCTGACGGCTGGGGCCCAGCAGTACAGCAGCCACGTGGAAGGGAAGGAAAGGGAAGGTCTCTTTCTTCAGAGTGCACCCCGGGTCCTGGGTTCTGTGCGCATCCATGTCCCAGTGTCTGGCCAGGGAGGGTGTCACAGCCTGGGGATCAGGTGAATGGAGAGTGAGAGTGAAGGGTCTTTGCCTGGAGAACGGGCTGTGCAGGCTGCCAGCAGTGGAGACCCTGGAGGACCTGCCTCCATTTTCCCAAAGCTCGTTTCCTGGCTGATAAAGTCAAATTGCCTGGCTCTTCTGCCTCCTCTGACACCGAGGAGGGCTCCCTTCCTGCCAACAAATGTAAGAAGGTAGGTGGCTCTGCTTCTCCCCAACCTTGTATCAACTGCAGTCACCACAGTGGGCTCCTGCTGAGCCCTGTCCCTGGTTGTGTGCCCCTTCTCAGAGGAGGGACGTGCTGCTCAACCCCGGGGTAGGCCAGGACCGGAGCCCTGGCTCCTTCTGCTGGCCCAGAGTGTCTCCCCTCTGACATCCTATCTGAGCCTGCCAGGCCAGTGTCAGGGCACAGCCTCCCCTAACTCACACAGGCCTCTGCCTCTCATCCTCAGATCCCAGAACTGGCATCAGCAGGTCAATCACACACATGGGTCTTGGGTCTGAATGGTGGCCTCTCTGTCCTAGCGGGCCACAGCATGTGGCAGCCAGCCTCCCTCCTGTGCCGGATGCTTCCTCAGTGTTCTGATTCCCAGGCCCTTGTTTGCATGAGATTATGGTGGAACCTCAGTTCCCAGCTGACCTCAGCAGCCTGCACTTGAACTGGCCCTGGGAGAAGAGTGCCTGGGGCCTGAGGCTGGGAACTCACTTCTGCAGGGCAGTGGTCCAGTTGGATGGCAGATCTTTGGGCAGTCTAAGGGGCCCAGGCTGGTAAGGTGCTTGACCTTTGTGGCTTGCTGGACAGCAGAGTCTGTGGCTGCAGGACGTGGAGGCTCTCTTGACTGCGATGGGCCTGTCGATGCCTGGCCCTGCCCACTCTGCCCAGCTCTGTCTGTCTCTTGGGGTCTGCTCCTGTCAACCCATGCAGCCAGACCCTCAGCAGTCCATCCTGTCCTGTCCTTGACTCCAGCCATGTCCCCCAAGCCGGGGCCACTGCTTTCACCAGCTCTCTGCCCCAAGGCACCTCCTCAGGAGCCCCGGGTCAGATGGGTTCTCCAGAGAGACCTGCTGGGTGTTGTGTGGCTTCCCCTGCCTGCCTCCCCACCTCTGCAGGGCATGCCCTGTCCTAGACCTGAACTTCATCTTTTTCGCACTGGAGTTCAGAGACAAGCCTCTCTGGCCCCTTCCAGGCATGGACTCACTTGCCCACTGACTTGGGTCTTATCTTTCCCCGGAGCCCTCAGAGGCCCTGGGCCGGTGCTCCTAGTTCAAGAGCCTTCTCCAACATGATTCCATGGTTGGGATGGACCCGTGTGAGAGGAGGATGGAGACAGGTAGGTGCAGCCAAGCTGGGACATTCAGAAATCAGGGTCAAAGGGGACATGGGACCCTCACCCAGAAAAGGCACTTGCAGTCACAATCTGGGTGGAACCCTGGACTCGGAACCTGTTGTCAGGGCCTTTTCCCAACCCTGACTCACCCCATGAGGGTGCCCCGTCCTCGGCAGCCAGCACTTCAGCCATGGGATGCTGCTGGCTGCTCCCACTCTGTGACGTCTGTGCTGTTGGAGTCATCTGTGTGCTTGTGTCTCGCATATTGCACTGTGGTGCTTGGTTTGGGTGCCACGTTTGGCCACCCCTCCTGCCGTGGGCTGCTGTCATGGTTGGGTCTGTTTGTGGGCCATGAATGCCCTTGTGCCTGGTTTGTGCATAGAGCGCTCAGTTCTCAATGGACAGCAGGTAGTCACAGTGTAGGCTTATGCTGGGGTCACATGTGCTGACCGAGTTTCTCACTCATGATTTGTGGGAGTCGCTCACATTCTTGGCATTTGAACGCGAGGGTGAACTTGCCTGAGTTGAGATAAACTCTTGTTGCATCATGTCTTTCACTGACATTTCCCTGGAGAGTGTGCTTGCCATTTTGATATTCTCTTTGTGAGTGCCCAAAGCTTTCCCCGTTTCTGACTTGGGTGGTCTTTCTCTCTGATTTGTGGAGTGACTCATGCATTCTGGAAGCGAGTCCTTTGTGGGCTTTGCTCACTGCTGCTGTCTGCTCCAGTTCGTGGCTTCCCATTGACTCTCTTGGTGGTTTCCTCAGTAAAGTCCAGCTTACCAATCTTCATTTTAAAAGTAATGTGTTTTTGTCCTATTTAAGAGTCTTTGCTTACTTTCAGGCTCTTGAAGGTATTCTTCCATATTTCATTCTAGAAGCTTTATTGTTTTCCTTTCACATTTAAGACTGTGATCAAACTTAATTTAAATGTTGGTGTATGGTGGCCAGGGCTTTGGCTCACCCTGTAATTCCAGCACTTTGGGAGGCTGAGGTGGGTGGATCACTTGAGGTAGGGATTTTGTGACCAGCCTGCGCAACATGGTGAAACCCTGTCTGTACTGCAAATAAAAAAAATAGCCAGGTGTGATAGCACTTGCCTGTAGTCCCAGATACATGGGAGGCTGAGGCAGGAGAATCACTTGAACTACAAGGTGGAGGTTTCAGTGAGCTGAAATTGCACCACTGCACTCCAGCCTGGGCCACAGAGATTCCATCTCAGAAAAATTAAAAATAAATAAATAAATAAATAAATAAATAAATAAATAAATAAATTTTGGTGTATGGTGTTAGATGATATGAAGTGTGGGTTGGGGAACTGTGTTTCCATACTGACATGCAGTTGCTCCAGCACCACACATTGAGAAGATCATGGCCAGGCATGGTGGCTCTGTTTCCAAAAGAAAAAAAAGTCCATTCAATGAGTTGCAGTGATGCCTTTGTGATAAATCAAGTGTCTGTACAGTGTCTCCCTTCTCTCACCCTGAGTCATGCCACACTGTCACAATTGTTCCACATTACATGTAAGTCCAAGATGATGCAAGTCTTCCAGCTTTGTAAGTTTTCATTGTATGTATATAAGTTTGAGTAAAATTATTTTTTTGGCAACTGACAGGTTTTATTATTATTTATTTATTTATTTTAGAGACAGAGTTTTGCTGTTGTTGCCCAGGGTGGAATGCAATGGCCCAATCTCAGCTCACCACAACCTGCACTTCCCGGGTTCAAGTGGTTCTCCTGCCTCAGCCTCGGCCTCTCAAAGTGCTGGGATTACAGGTGTGAGCCACCACATCCAGCTCTGACAAGTTTTAATCTTAAAAATTAGGTAGATATACAACTTGTCAGTCACCTCAAAAATATTTGCTAGGGTTTTGATTAGGTTTGCACTGAATCTTCAATTTGGCAAGAATTAATATTCCACTCTGTGGGTTTTTACCTCTCTCATAACACTAATCTTAGCAATGTTATGGTTTTCAGTATAGCATCTTTTTCTTGAAATGGAGTCTCCCTTTGTCACCCAGGCTCGAGTGCAATGGCATGATACCAACTCCCTGCAACCTCCACCCCACAGGTTCAAGCAGCTCTCCTGCCTCAGCTTCTGGAGTAGCTAGAATGGCAGGTGCCCAGCACCACACCCAGCTATTTTTTTTGTATTTTTAGTAGAGACAGTGTGTCACCATGTTGGCCAGGCTGGTCTCCAACTCCTGACCTCAGGTGATTGACATGGCTTGGCCTTCCAAAGTGCTGGGATTACAGGTGTGAGCCACCATGCCCTGCCCTGGGTTTACATTTCCCTTCAGACTGGGAAGGTGTTCTGTCTTCTGGCTCACCCTACCTCACGAGGAAAATCTTTAGTCTTCTCTTAGTTTTTTTTCTCTGCTAGCTTTGATGACATTTCGCTCCCACTGGTTTTGAGCAGTTTGGCAAGGACGTTCTGTGGTGGACACTGACAGTGTGTAGCCTTTGAGGCCAGCCTCTTCCATATTCATTTCAGGCCCCTTCATATCTTTTTGTGGCTCAACAGCTTCTTTCTTTCTTTCTTTCTTTACTTTTCCTGAGATGGAGTCTCCGTCTTGTTGCCCAGGCTAAAGTGCAGCGGTGCAATCTTGGCTTACCACAATGTCTGCCTCCTGGGTTCAAGCGATTCTCCTCCCTCAGCTCCCAAATAGCTGGGACTATAGGCACACACCACCACACCTGGCTAATTTTTGTACTTTTAAGCAGAGGTGGGGTTTCTCCATGTTGGCCGGGCTGGTCTTGAACCACTGGGGTTACAGGCATGAGTCAGCACACCCCGCTCCTCCTTCTCTTTTGAAGTAGAGATTTACAGGATACATATTTCTGAGTGGACATTTTTTTTTTTTCTTTTGGTGTGTTAAAGTTCTATTCATGCCTGCTCTCTATTGTTTCTGATGAGGAATTTTCTTATTCTTCTGTTTTTTTTTTTTTTTTTTTAATATATGTAGGAGTAAACCCTGAAAGTGCTCTGGCAAGGATCTGGAGCCTCAGCCTGTTCTCATATAAACACTGATTTAGAAGAAAATTAGAAAGGTAGACACATAGTTATTCCTTCATATAATCATATATAATCTTACAGTTACCTATAAAGGTATATATTCAATATAACCTTTAATCTTACTCTCGGGTTATGAAGCATGGAACTGAGATGACACTGTGAACAAAGTGACCCTAAGTCATGATGCCCTAAGCCCTCTTTCACACCCGCATAGGGCTGCTGGAGGGCACCTCGACTGTGTGGCAGCACCCGCGCTGGGGAAGCACCCATGCTGGGGAAGTGCCTGCTGTTTAGCCAGCTAGGGGAGGAGGCATCCAAAATGGCCGTGGTGTCTCCTTCCTGGGGAAGGCAGGAGAAAACTCCACTCCCCCAAGCTCCTGTGGTGGGCCTGACAGCTGTCAGGGATACCTGCAGACATCCGGGAGCTTAACTGTCTCTATGTGATGCTGGCTTCAGCGATCACATTCCACATCCACTCTGACACACTGCTTCTGCACCTGGTTGCTCTTTTTCTTGAAAGGTAAGAATAATAGTAACATAATCTTAATGTCCTTCATATTTCTGACAAATACATGAAGAGGACTGACACATTCAGTTTTCTCCTTGCCTCGGCTATGTGAAAGTCCTGGGCCACCTGTCTCCAAGACACGAGATTTACCTGACCCTGTCACTGGCCACCACAGTTACCTCCCCTGACCTTCCCCTCCCCCTGCTTTGTACTCAATAAATTAAGTCAGAGCATCCAGGCACTTGGGGCCACTGCAGGTCTCCACACTTCAGCTGGCAATGGACCCCCAAACTCTCTTCTCTCTCTCAGTGTCTGTGTCTTTTATTTCCACAGTTTCTCATCTCTGCACCTGCAGGGAGGGGCTCACAGAACCCTATAGGGCTGGACCCTATAAATATGAAATCTCTGTGGACCGTATACATGATTTTATGGTATTTTTCAGACTTTGACAGTTTGTGATGTACCTGGGTCTAGTTTTCTGAACTGAGCAACATCAGCCTGAGGGTGGGTGCATTTTAACCGATTTTCAAGTCTTGATCGTTATTTCTGAAAATGTTTGTTTTCTTTTTCTTCCTTAGAGTTCAGTTTCTGGGAGAATATTTTTCAAATTTTTCTGATTTTCTGCTCTGTCTTCTTTTTGGGTCTCTGATATATGTGCCACATGCTGGGTGTCATCCCTCAAGTCTCTCCATCCACCTGTATCATGGCCATGGTGACCCACAGGTCTCTACAGTCACCTGTATCACAGCCATGGTGTCCTGCAGGTCTCTGTGTTCACCTGTATCATGGCCATGGTGTCCCACAGGTCTCCATGTTCACCTGTATCATGGCCATGGTGTCCTGCAGGTCTCTGTGTTCACCTGTATCATGGCCATGGTGTCCCACAGGTCTCCATGTTCACCTGTATTGTGGCCATGTTGACCCACAGGCCTCTGTGTTCACCCATATCACAACCACGTTGTCCCACAGGTCTCTGTGTTCACTTGTATCATGGCCATGGTGTCCCACAGGTCTCTGCAGTCATGTGTGATGGGCCTGGTTGTTGTTTCACGGGTCTCTCTTTGTTCTCTTATTTTCTGTCTCTATACTAATGTTTGAATAATTTCTTTTTGTTGTTGTTGTTTTTGAGATGGAGTCTTACTTTCTTGCCCATGCTGGAGTTCACTGGTGCAATCCCAGCTTACTGCAACCTCCGCCTGCTGGGCTCAAGAGATTCTCCTGCCTCCACCTTCTGAGTAGCTGAGATTACAAGTGTGAGCCACCACACCCAGCCCAGGAGTTATCCTCTTAAGAGCCAGTTCAGGGATGCCTGGGCCTTTAGAAACAGGATTCAGGTGTCATGATGCACATTATGATATTTTGATGCTTCTATTTCCCTGCTACTTGACCTGACCTTACTCTCAGGTGTGGTTCCCATTGTCGTGACTGAGGTGGCACCAGTAACCCCAGGCACACAACCTGACACCTGTGATTTCTGTGGGAAGCCTGAGTCCTGCCCAATGGTTCTAGTAAAACTCCTGGGTAAACCTGGTTGCTGGGTCTTGTTCTCACACCTGAATCAGGAGCTGCCAAACAGAAGGGGTTTTCTGGTTGGCCGGGCCCAGGTCCCTTGTTCACTTCAGTAGCAGGGTGGGCCTCATGGAGAAGGAACAGCAAGAGGGAGGACCCTATGGCTGGCTGGGTGCACCCACCTAGAGGCATGAGCATCGTGTATGTGTGGGGTGAGCAGGAAGGTCAAGTGAGCAGTGAGGTCAGGAGGGCAGTGCATGAATGCCGTCCCTCTTAGGCTGAGAAATCTAAAACCAGGGGACGGCAGTGGGGAGCCTTAGCACTTTTTTTCTTTTTTTAGCTGGAATGGAGACATGTTTCAGGGAGGTTTGATTTGGTTGGAGTATTAAGTTGGAGCCAGGAGACACCATTGCTCACTTAGGGAATGTCATGTGTTGACTAGAATGTTCCTTTTCATGGCATTCTGTGTGGACATTGCTGGTTGACTAAGAACATTCTAGTTTGTGCTGTCCTGTATGGACATCGCTGGCCATAAGAAAAAGTTCTTATTTCTTTGTGTTAGTTTATTGAATGCTTTCCTTTTACGAAAAGGTTGAGAATTTTTATTCATGAGGTCACGAGTTTGAGACCAGCCTGGCCAATATGGTGAAATCCGGTATCTACTAAGAATACCAAAATTAGCCAGGCATGGTGGTGCATGCCTGTAATCCAAGATTATAGGAAAATCCCCAAAATGAAGGTCTTACGTGACCTCCTACCTGCTAATCAAATATGGAAATCTATTCTGAACAGAGTTAGTCGCCATGCCAGGGAGCAGGCCTTAGCAAGGGCATCACTGGAGATGGAACCTCCTGAGACAGTTTCTGTCCGGGGGAATAGGGCTGGGAGAAAGTTGCCCAAAGCTGACGGTCCTGGCCTGGCTACTGTCCCCAGAGCCTCAGCCTCCCAGGCCAAGGCTTTGCTGAGGATGCCATGGCTCTGGAGTGGGGCTGTCTGGGTCCCTACTGACCTGACCCAGCTGTTCCTCTGGCCCTGGTTTCCTTGTGGTTCCTGGGTAGGATGGCCAGATAAAATATAGGATGTCCACTTAAGATTCAAATTGCAGATAAGCAAATGTGTGGGCCCGGTGCGGTGGCTCACACCTGTAATCCCTGCACTTTGGGAGGTCAAGGCAGGTAGAACACGAGGTTAGGAGATCAAGACCATCCTGGCAATCTCTATTAAAAAAAAAAAAAAAAAAAAAAAAAAAAAAGAGAGAGAGAGAAGAAAAAAAAAGAAAAGCCAGGCATGGTGGCATGAGCCTGTAGTCCCAGCTACTCGGGAGGCTGAGGCAGGAGAATTATTTGAACCCAGGAGGCGGAGGTTGCAGTGAGCCGAGATCATGCCATTGCACTCCAGCCTAGGTAACAAGAACAAAACTCCATCTCAAAAAAATAAAAAAGAAGAAGCAGACAGAAACCCACTCTCCCCTGTGGAACACACCATTGCCTTCACTGTTGCTCGGGTGTCATGCTGTGGCCCAGTTAAAACTTTCTCAACGAGCTCCCTGCTGCTGTCATATCCTCTGGGGGTGATGTCATCCCAGTACACACACCCTGAGCACCCACTGTTTGCTGGCTCAGGGGCGGAGATGGAGATGATGAGCCCTCGGGCACACCAAGATGGCATGCAGTGCTTACAGATGAGGGGCAGGGAGAGGCCATGTGGTCGGGGGTGTCCCTGCATGCAAGGCTGTTGCTGTGTGGTTTTCTTTGATCTGACCCAGTACAAACTTTCTCACAGACAGAGCACAGCAGACTCAGTGCTGAAGCCCTTAGGGCTGCCCTGTCCTTGACTGTCAGGTTACCCAATGATGCATTAAGGAGCACCCCACCAGGGACTGTACAGTCCTAGTGGGCTTCTGAATTCAGGGATCCTGGATTCTGACCCTGAAGGCAGTGGTTTCCAATGCTTTTTCATCTTCACCCTGGGAAGAAGTACTTTTTACATTTTGACCCAGCAAACACGTGATACCCACTCACTCCGTCATGTTTTTAATGTTGTTTCCTAGTGTTTGTCCCTGGGTCAAGCATTTCACCAACTGTTTAATCTTCTCCACAAGCTCAGGTGGTAGCTACTGTCTTGTCCCCTTTATGCAGACAGAGAGACTGAGGGATCCACCCATTCCACCTTCCCTGCCCACTGCCTGCATGTTAGACCCACCGAAGAGTACCTGCTTGGCTCCAGGAGCCCCACGCCAGAAACACTTGGGCAAGGTACTTCACCTGTCAAGTCACAGAGAAGCACAGAAAGTGAGGGCAGGTGTAGTGCTGGCTGCACTGAAGTGGCACCTACTGTGTACCAGGCCCCCTTCTGCCCCCTTCACAGGTGTCTCAGTCTCCAAAGTGTCCATTTGGAATCAGACCTGGAGCCATCCAGGTTCTGATAAGGCACCATGGTGGCAGAGCCTGTGGAGATGAGCTTGCTTGCCTGGGGGTGGTGGCTGGGCATCAAGGAGCAGTCATGCCTCTAGGAGACCCAGCTTGGGGCCATGTACCACCACCCACTTCCAGCTCTGCCACCTGCAGGTGAAGGAGGAAGGCACGGAGACCTGGCCTCCTGGCCAGCTCTGTCCCTTCTGGTAGGTGCCCTGGCCACATGTTCTTCCTGAAGGGAGGACCAGGGAACTGTGCAGCTGTAGATGCAGCTGAGAAAGCTCTGACAGGAAGTCCCTTGAAGTGTGGTCGATGCAGTCAGCAAATAAAGGAGACGACCCCAATCCTGAGCCTAATCTGAATTCTTGCTTTCCCAACCAAATTTTAATACTTGCCCTGCCCAGGGATTTTAAGGGCTGACCCAAATCCTGACCCAAGGGGAAGGATGGAAGGGGGAACAGCCTCCAGCCTCACTCCCACCCTCTATCCCCCCAGGTTTACCTCCTACCGTCTCCTGGGTGTCTCCCTCCTGGATTGGCCCAATCCCACAGCCCCCACCATCTTCCCCCATCCAACAGTGGCATGCCCCTCAAGGTGACCTCTCCCTTGCCCCCAGCACACAGTAGGTGCTCACTGAAGAATCCTGCCTTTCCTCGACTCCAGTGTGATGCTGCACCCTCTCCATCGTAGCAGAAAGTGTACGTGGGCTGTGAAGGCTACATGGACAGCAGCGGTCGCTCTTCTGCAGACAGGCTGAAGTGTGGGGCAAAATGCAGCAGGGACGCTGAAGGCGACATTTACGTAGCATTTATTTATGCCCGGCACGCTAATCCCAATGGGAGCTGGAGCTGCAGTCCAGCCCTGCCCAGCCCCACCGTGAGTGCAGCAGGGGAACTCGAAGCCACAGGGTAGCCTGCACCGTTTCCTCCCATGGCCTGTGCTGGCTCCCGGCACCACCGTGGCCTTTGCCGTCTCCCAGGAGCCCCTTTCCCCAGGTGCCCCTTGCCCCAGGTGCCCCTTGCCCCAGGTGCAGGTGTCTGACCATCCAGGAAGCAGGGCTGAGGAGCTCCCAGCTCAAGTCCAGCTGCTGACATGCACCCTGTTTTGGTGTTGCTGTGGAAGGGGGCTGATGATGGTGCTGAAGTTTTAGGATGGCGGTGGACCCAGGGACCCAACCCAGCCATGCCCCACTAAGTGACCAGGAGTGGCAGAGGTCAAGGCTGAACTCGTGAGGGGTGGGTCTGACACTCCTGAGGCCTCCCGGCTGGTCCCAGCTGAAAGGAGTCAGTGTGGGCCCCTTGGGCCTCTGTTTACTGGCTTGGGCGCCCTCAGCCCCCAGGCACCCTCAGCTCAGGGCTCCCCAGGACCTGGTGGGGGCACAGACACCGGTGCCATTTCATGGGTTCCCACCTCCCCGTGCCCCCGTGCTCTTCCGTGAAATGGGATCACCAGTATGCTAGCAGGGAAGGATCCTGGGCATTGAGTATGCACGAGACACCCATCACCGTCTGTAGGGTGGGTGCCAAGGAACCTGAACTTCTGACGTCCCGGGGATGGAACCGTGTGCCAGGATTTTGAGTATTAGGAGAAAAGAAACACCCCTGTCATTGAAGCCATGGGCCCCTTCCTGCTTTTTTGTTTGTTTGTTTGTTTGTTTGTTTGGGGGGGCAGCGTCTTGCTCCATCGCCCAGGCTGGAGTGCAGTGGCGCAATCTCGGCTCACTGCAACTCTGCCTCCCGGGCTCCAGCGAATCTACTGCCTCAGCCTCCCGAGCAGCTGGGACCACAGGCGCGCACCGCCACGCCCGCCTAATTTTTGTATGTTTAGCATAGACCGGGTTTCACCATGTTGGCTAGGCTGGTCTTGAACCATTGACCACCCGTGACTGGCCCGTCTCAGCTCCCCTAAGTGCTGGGATGACATCTGTGAGCCACCGTGCCTGGTCCTTTCTGAGGTTTCAAGGTGCACAGAGCGGACGCCGCTTTGTGGGAGGAAAGTGGAGGGGGGCGCCCAGTCTTGTGGAGCCATAGCGCACTCTCCCTGCAGCCGCGGTCCTGCCATTCGCACCTTCCTTCTCCACACGGGGACCCTCGAGCCCTGCACCACCTCGCGCAGCTCGAAAACTCGCACAGCCTGGGTCAAGGCCCTGGGCCCCAGCCGAAGGGTCTCTGCGGCACCCACACTCTAGCCCCACCCTCTCCTCCCGGCGCCGCTGGTGGGGGTAGAATCTGCGCCTGCCCGGGCCACGGCCACCCGCCATTGCCCTCCCTTCTCATTCCTCCTTACCCCTCCCCACCGTCTCCAACCCTCCCCTCCCCACCTCTTCTCTCCTCTCCCACTCCCCTGACCCCTCCCCTGCCCTCATCCCCTCCATGTTGGGTGGGCTCCATGGCCAAGTGACCCGCGACCAGGCCGGGACGCGCAGGGAATAGCGTCGGAGGCCTCTGGCATGCAGCTGAGGTGGGTCTTTTTGCTGCTTGACTTGCTGTGCATGCTGGTCGGTAAGAGCCACGGGGACCCGCGTATGGGGACCCTCCGTGGACGGCCACTGGGAGGCTGTGAGCCCTCTTCCCTCCGCGGACTCCGGAGGCGCCCCTTTCTCCAAGTGCGGCGCGTGGCGAGCACCTGCCAGGCCTCCGGGTTCCCGCGGACCCGGGGTACAGGCGAGTCTAGAAGCTCCCGCGGCTGGGGGTGCCTCCCCGCCTGGCAGCAGGAAGTGGCCGCGCAGTGGCCGCTGGCACCTCCTTCCCGGTACACCTCCCTCCCGCCGCACCCGGCCTGGGCTGTGATTCACTCCGGCGGCGGGCCCGGCGGGTGGGAGCCTCCGTGGATCTTCCAGGACTTCCATGCCGCTCTGGGTGCTCGCGGAGGGGCTGACCCGGCCCTGGTGCCCAGCTCGTCAGTGGAATTCGAACCCCTGAGCCTCGGGCAGGGGAGACGCTTGAAGAGAAAAGCTGGGTCCCAAGCTTAGGGGCCTCAGGAGACCCAAACCTGTCCTGCGGGTTTTCGGGCCAGATGGGGGAAGCTGCTCCTATAGGTCCCCCCAAGAGGGTCCTGGGAACAAAGGCTAAGTGTTTGCTCTGTGGCTGAAAAGACAATGCCACCCCCACACCCCATAGTTCTGTCACTGCCTGTGGGCAGGAGTGCGCTCCTGCTCAGCACCTTTCCTGGTTCTCTGACTAAGCCCTCTAACCTCTGACGTAGACCCTCGTTAGGGGTGTCCAGGGGACAGCACCAGGTCCCTGTGGGATGTCTGCCAGCCCTGGGTGCCATGTCCTGAGCAGCTGTGCTGTCAGTTATTAAACATGTGTGTGATACTTTCTGGCTGCCAGGTGCTCAGCAGCATGCAGATAACTGAAACGGTTCCCTTAAATGGCCTATGAGGAAGGTGCAGCCTCGGAGTCACCTGCTGGAGGCCACACAGCCGGAAGGTACCGCCACGGTGGGGTTGGGTGTGGCTGCTGTGTGCCAGGGGTGGCGGCCAGACAGAGGGCACCTCCATCTGGAAGCTCTGGCCTGTCACAGTGCAGTTCACAGGTTCTAGACCGGGCTGTAGGGGCATTGTGAGGGCGGGAAGGCCCCTGGGGGTCAAATGAAGAGAAGGTGCCTGTTCTGGGGACCCCAGGGCGAGCTTTCCAGGCAGAGGGAAGCCCGGGGTCGGTTGTCATGGGGATGTCTGAGTCTCTAGCTGGAGTTACTGGGGCAGGGAGGTCGGAAACGGAGGCCAACCGGTGTGGGCCTCCACCTGCTGAGAGCCTTGGGGAGCTGCTGAAGTCCTGTGACCCTGACCTTCCACTTCACGACAATTGCAGGAGCCTCCTCTCTGGTCTCTGTCCTCACTCACAGAGGTGCCAGCTGCCCCTGCGCCCCAGCAGAAGTAGGGCTGTTACATGGCAGGCCCCTCTGCCCTAGCGCTCACCTCTCCAGGCACCGTCCCCACTCTGGACCCCTGCACTGACAGTTCTGTTCTGCATTCCCTCCAATCTTTCTGCCCTGTGAGGCAGAACTCTTCTGTATTCACTGCTTTATTTCCTCAGACTCAGCCAGCATCGAAGGCATGCCGTGTCCTAGGACCCTTGCCGCTGGCATGCAGGGAGGAGTGTGAGGCTTCCTGCCCCTCCTCAGACTCTCAGAATTCAGAAGAGCCACAATTTTTTGTCCTTGCCCTGCTGTGCCAAAGGACGCCCTGCCTTCTTTTCTCTCTGGGGTAGACACCCCACGTTTTTGCTGTGCACCTGCCTCGTGGAAAAGGGAGCGGCCCCTTCCCCTGCTCTCACATAGCTGACTCCTGCTGCCCTGACCCATGGGCTCAACAAGACCCCGGGAGCCCCAGTGCCATGTGACATCTGTAAGTGTGGAATTCAAGAAAATGTGCCTTTTATTCCTGAGTCACTGTGTGGCTGGCATGTACCCTGGCATGAGAGTCAGTGAGGGGTAGGGGCAAGCATGAAGGCACCTCTGCTGTGCCCCTGCTTTGCTGCTTTCCTGACATCTCTGGCCAGCTCTTACATTGAAATAAGTCCCACCTGGTTTAACATATATTTATTAAACATCTGCCCTGGCCAGGCTCTGAGCAGCCTCCAGGGTCTCTGTTCTAAACAGGATAGACCCCTTCTGATGCTGGCAGGTGGAGGGGGGAAGATTAAGTCCAGCGTCCCAAAGGTGACTGCATAATTTCAAATGGGACAAGAGGGAAAGAGAACAGACTTTCCCTTTTATTTTTATTTTTAAATTTATTTTCTCTTTATAAATTGAGACAGAGTCTCACTGTGTCACCAGGCTGGAGTGCAGTGTCACGATCCCAGCTCAGTGCAACTTCCATTTTCCAGTTTCAAGCGAGTCTCCTGCCTCAGCCTCCAGGGTAGCTGGATTACAGCGATGTGCCACCGTGCCTGGCTAAACAGAGCTTTCCTTTTGTGAGAGGGATGCTGGTGTGGACAACCGGGAGGGAAGATGAAACAGCGGAATTGAGAGTCATTTTGCTGCCCAGCACCTTGTCTCACACCTGTAATCTTGGCACTTTGGGAGGCTGAGGCTGGGAGGTCACTCCAGCCTGGGACTTTGTGACTGGCCTGGTCAGCATGAGACCCCTGTCTCTACTTTTAAAAATAAAAGTATAATATTTTGGGCAGAGAGAAGTGCCTGTGCAAAGGCCCTGAGGTGAGTGTTTGTCCCTTTTGTTCAAGGAGCAGAGGGGAAGGTGTGAGGGGGAGAGGCCTGGGGAGTTCATGCTCATCTGAGGGCAATGGGAAAGGGGTGTCGCTTGGGCCTCTCCACGTGCTGTGAGAAAAGCTCTTCCTTGCTCTCAGTTGGAAGCCTTGAGGCAAGGCAGGTGTGGGGGCCCCACAGCCCAGCTGGATGGATAACGTCACAGATCTCCCACTCCAGCCTCCCTGCCCTTTGCTGTCCTGTCACTGGTGAATTCTCTGTATAAGCAAGGATTTTACTGCGGGGATGACACCATCCTGTACCCCTACCAGCTGGACACCATCACCCATGGGCTCATGGCTGGGGTCACCATCATGGCCACCGTCATCCTTGTAAAGCAGGAGGGGTTCAGAGGGACAGGGAAGGGGGCCTGATGGGGTACAGCCTAACTCTGGGTTCCTGATGGGGGGCCCTGGAAGTCTGTGGGGGGCTGGTGGACACAGCCTTGCCCTGCATGGTACTTGTGGGTAATAGGAACCTCCTTTTGTTTTTTGAGATGCAGTTTTGCTCTTGTTGCCCAGGCTGGAGTCCAATGGCAGAGTCTCTGCTCACTGTAGCCTCCGCCTCCTGGGTTCAAGTGATTCTCTTGCCTCAGTCTCCCCAGTACCTGGGACTACAGGCATGTGCCATCACACCTAGCTAGTTTTGTATTTTTATTAGAGACAGGTTTCACCATGTTGGTCAAGCTGATCTTGAATGCCCGACTTCAGGTGATCCGCCCACCTCAGCCTCTCAAAGTGCTGGGATGGCAGGCGTGAGCCACTGAGCACAGCTAGGGCACCTTAAGAGTCCCCAGCTCTGCAGCAGCCTTGGGGAGGCCCATGGGGAGGACTGAGGCCCAGTGAGGGCTCACAGGCTGACCGGTACCCCAGCTGGTCGCTGTAGCTGCCCCACACCCAGGTCTCGGTGGAAGAAGCCTACCTGGTGCACACGGACTGGCTCTATTCCCGCTCCAAATTCAACTATGTGGTTGCTGTGTACAAGGTGTTGGGGACCTTCCTGTGCAGGGCAGCCATGAGCCAGTTTCTGATGGACTTGGCCAAGTACATGATCGTCCGCCCGCACCCCAACTTCCTTGCCATCTGTGACCCTGAGTGGAGCCGGTTCAACTGCTTGGTCTATGTGCGGCTGGGGAAGGTGTGCTGGGGAAACGCTGTTGATGTCACTGAGGCCAGGTGATTGAGGATGAGCAGCCTTCACTCTGGGGACAGTGGGAGCTGAAGAAGCCACAGAAGCCAGATGGTGAGGATCCAGCAGGCAGGTGGTCAGGGAGGAGTGGGGCCTCAGGGCTCCAGGGGCCCCACAGACAGCAGTAGGTCACGGGGAGTGTGCTCTGTCTCCCCCAAGTCTCAGCTTGCCCTCTTCTATGCTGTCTTCTTACCATCTCAACTGATAGGTCCTTAAATGTTTCAACTCATCGTTGTCGTTTTTTAAAAATTAAAATATTGACTGACAAGCCTAGGATAATGTCAGACCAAAAAAAAAAAAAAAAAAAAAAAAAAAAAAAAAAACTAAAATTTGTATATGCTGTACAGCCATCTCCTCTACCTAATTCCGGAATATTTTCATCTCATCAGAAGTAAACCCTGCAGCATGGGTAACATGGCAAAACCCCATCTCTATGACAGATCAAAGAATTAGGCCGGGCTAGGTGGCTCACGCCTATAATCCCCGCACTTTGTGAGGATGAGGCAGGTGGATCACCGAAAGTTGGGAGTTCGAGACCAGCCTGGCCAACATAGAGAAATCCTATCTCTACTAAAAATACCAAATGAGCCAGGAATGGTGGCACACACTTGTAATCCCAGCCACTTGGGAGGCTGATGCAGGAGAATCGCTTGAACTTGGAAGGCAGAGGTTGTGGTGAGCTGAAATTCTGTCATTGCAGTCCAGCTTTCACAACAAGAGTGAAACTCCGTCTCAAAGAAAAAAAAAAAAAAAATGACCAGGTCTGGTGGTGGGCACCTGCAGTCCCAGCTACTTGGAGGCTGAGGCAGGAACATCACTTGAACTCTGGAAGTAGAGGTTTCAGTGAGCCAATAATGTGCCTACCACTGGCTGGGTGACAGAGTGAGACCCTGTCTCAAAAAATAATAATAAAAAAAAAAATAAGGAAACGCAAGGAAATAACCCTTGTACCCATTGCCTCTCACTCTTTCCTCAGCCCCTGGCAACCGCCACTATCCTATTTTCTGTCTGTAGATTTGCGTGTTCTCAATGTTTCACACAATGGAATCATACACTATGTGGTCTTTGATGTCTGCCTTCTCTTTTTCTTTTTCTAATTTATTTATTTATTTTTGAGACAGAGTTTCACTCTTCTTGCCCAGACTGTAGAGTAATGGTGTGATCTTGGCTCACCACAACCTCTGCCTCATGGGTTCAAGCATTCTCCTGCCTCTGCCTCCTGAGTAGCTGGGACTACAGGTACCCACCAACACCCCTGGCTGATTTTGTATTTTTTACTAGAGATGGGTTTTCTCCATGTTGGCCAGGCTGGTCTCAAACTACTAACCTCAGGTGATCCACCCACCTTGGCCTCCCAAAGTGCTGGGATTAGAGGCATGACCCACTGTGCCCGGATTCTTTTTCTAATCAAAAAAATTTTGAGGGGCTGTGCAAGATGGCTCACCCCTGTAATTCCAGGATTTTGGGGGATTGAGACGGGCAGATCACCTGAGGTCAGGAGTTCGAGACCAGCCCAGACAACATGATGAAACCCATCTCTACTTAAAATACAAATGTAAGCTGGGTGTAGTGATGCATGTCTATAATACCAGATGCTCAGTAGGCCGAGGCAGAGAATCAGTTGAACCTGGGAGGCAGAGACCGCACTGAGCCAAGATGATGCCATTGCACTCCAGTCTGAGTGAGAGAGTGAGACTCTGACTTAAAAAAAAAAAAAAAAAAAAAAAAAAAAAAAAAAATTGACATGGTGGTTCACACTTGTAATCCTAGCACTTTGGGAGACCAATGTGGCAGATCACAAGAGGCCAGGAATTCGAGACCAACCTGATCAACATAGAGAAATCCCATCTCTACTAAAACTACAAAAATTAGCCCCGCCTGGTGACGAATGCTTGTCATCCCAGCTACTCAGGAGGCTGAGGTGGGAGAATCGCTGGAACCCAGGAGGCAGAGGCCATTGCTCTACAGTTGGCAAGAAGAGTGAAACTGTCTCAAAAACCAATCAATCAATCAATAAATCAGAAAAAGAAAAAGAGCAGTGAGCTGACTGTGTTCCAGCCTGGGAGACAAGAAACTCTGTCTAAAAAAAAAAAAAAAAAAAAAAAAAAAAAATTGTTTTGCTGAAAACGATAGAAAAAAACTGAAAAAAAAAAAAAAAAAAAGATAAAAGAGGATAAGTGAATAGAAAAAAAACAAAATTATTTTTGTGTGTTTTTACTGGTTGAACACAGTGTATTCTTGTGTTTTAGAAGTTCATGTTGTAACATTCTGCCCTTTTTTACTTTATGTATTTTGGAGTTCTGTGATTTACTACATTTACCTTTATAATTGCTATATCGTTTTGATAGACTGACTCTTTCATCATCATAGAATGATACATATGAGTTTTGTCTCAACAAATTTTGTCTCAATGTCCATTTTGTCTGATATTAATATAGCTATTCTGGCTCTCTTTTCATTACTGTTTGCATGGAACATTTTCTTTTTCCAATCTTGTACTTTCAACCTATTTATGTCTGTCTCTGACTCTAAAGTAAGTCTCTTATGCCTAGCATAAAATTGGGCCATGTTTTTTATGTATTGTCCAGTCTCTGATTTTTTTTGAGACAGAGGCTCACTTTGTTGTCCAGGGTGGAGGACGGTGATCTCAGCTCACTGCAGCCTTGGACTCCCGGGCCAAGCCATCTTGCAGCTTTAGCTTCCCTAGTGGCTAGGACTGGTCACCACATTCAGCTACTGTTCATTATTTTTTATTTATTTATTTATTTATTTGTAGAAACAGGTTTTTGCCATGTTGCCCAGGCTGGTCTTGAACTCCTCAGTTCAAGCAATCCACCCTCTGTGGCCTCCCAAACTGCTGTGATTACAGGTGTATGCCACCACGCCCAGCCAGATCTCTGACTTTATTTTATTTTATTTTTTTCTAGCATATGTTAATCTTTTTATTGAATTAAGGCATTTAACAAATCTCGGAATTTCAGTTGGAGTGTTTAATCTATTTACAGTCAGTGTAATTACTGATAAGGAAAGCCCTCTGTCATTTTCTTTAGGTTGCTTAGGTTATGTCTTCCTTTTTCAGTTCCTTGTCACTTTTTTTTTTTCTTTACTTTTTTTTCTTTTAGTGATGAGGGTCTTGCTATCTTGCCCAGGACTTGAACTTCTGGGCTCAAACCAGCTCTGCCTTCCAAGTAGCTGGGACTACAGGCATACATTACCACATCTAGCTGTTTTTACAATTTTTGTTGTTGTTGTTGTTGTTGTTTTGTTTTGTTTTTTAGAAATAGGGTTTCATCATGTTGCCTAGTCTGTTCTAAAATGCCTGGACTCAAGCAATCCTTCCACCTTGGTCTCCCAAATTTCTAGGATTACAAATGTGAGCCCCTGAGCCCATTCAGGCTAAATAATCTTTTTCTCTCTTTTTTTCTAAGATGCAGTCTGGCTCTTTGCCCAGGCTGGAGTGCAGTGGTTTGATCTTGGCTCACTGCAACCTCCACTTCCTGGGTTCAAGCAATTCTCCTCTGTCATCCTCCCCAGTAGCTGGAATTACAGGTGTGTACCACCACACCTGATTGATTTTTGTATTTTCATTTTTATTATTTTTATTTATTTTATTTTTTGAGACAGAATCTCACTCTGTTACTCAGGCTGGAGTGTAGTGTACAGTGGCATGATCTTGGCTCAGCGCAACCTCTGCCTCCTGGGTTCAAGTGATTCTCCTTCCTCAGCCTTCCGAGGAGCTGGGATTATGGGCATGTACCACTACATCCTGCTATTTTTTTTTTTTTTTTTTTTTTTGTCTTTTTAGTAGAGATGGAGTTTCATTGTGTTGGCCAGGCTGGTCTTGAACTCTTGATCTCAGATGACCCACCCACCCTAGCCTCCCAAAGTGCTGGGACTATAGATGTAAGCCACTGTGCCTGGCCCTACTGAATAATCTTAACTGACCTATTTTCTTTTTTTTTTTTTTTCTTTTCTTTTTTTTTTTTTTTTTTTTTTTTTGACATGGAGTCTCATTCTGTTACCCAGGCTGGAGTGTGCAATGGTGCGATCTTTGCTGTCTGTGACCTCTGCCTCCTGGGTTTAAACACTTTTCCTGCTTTAGACTTCTGTGTGCTGGGATCACAAGCAAGTGCCACCACACACCTGGACAAGTTTTGTACTTTTAGTAGAGACAGGGTTTTGCCATGTTGGCCAGGCTAGTTTTGAAATCCTGTTTGCCTCATCTGTTTTTTGCCTCATCTTCTCTCATGGCCCCAGGCCACAAATTTGTTGTAAATATTTCCTTCAAATGTCCTCCAGATAGCACCTCAGGACTGGGATAATGTCCAGTCAGGTGAGACCAAGATCAGTTTTTGAAGCCATACCCCAGTTAGCAGTTGCAAATGAGGCAACATCTTGGAACCTGTGCTGGGTGTTTGGTCTGTTACCCTCAGGCCACCACAGTCTAGACAGTGGGAGAGGGACCAGGATGAATTAAATGCCACAAAGCTGTTCTGAGTATGACTGGATTATCTGTTTTTCTTTTTGAGATGGAGTCTCACTCTGTCACCCAGGCAGTGGCATGGTCTTGGCTCACTCCAACCTCCACCTCACAGGTTTTCAAGTGATTCTCCTGTCTCAGCCTTCTGTGTAGCTGGAATTATAAGCATGTGGCATCACGCCTGGCTAATTTTTTGTATTTTTGGTAGGGACAGGGTTTCACCATATTGGTCAGGCTGATCTCAATCTCCTGACCTTGTGATTCGCCTGCCTTGGCCCCTCAAAGTGCAGGTGTGAACCACCGCACCCAGCTTCAACTGGATTCTGTTAAACAAGTGTTCCTCTGATTCCTGCAAGCTTTTGATTAAGTCCAAAAATGTTGATTGTGATTTTTTTTTGCAAGTTTTTTGTTGCGTCCTATGTTCTGTGTTTCATTCATGTCCTTCCGGGGTCTCAAATTTATATAAAAACAAATCTTCCATCAGTTTCACAGATGGGAGAAAATCCTGAGAAAAAATGCAGTGAAAACGAAACCGGTGTTGCCTACTTGCTGGACACTACTGTCTGCTGCCCTGGGTGTTGGGTTCAGGCCTCAGAGTCTTCACAGGTAAGGCATCTCATGCCACAGCCCCAATTGGAGACTCTGATTCCATCATCAGATAACTGGAAAGGACAGAGGGAGCAGCCTCTGCTCCTGGGGTTTGGTGGTCTGTAATGTTGGCAGTTCCCATGTTAAACTCTCCTTTCTGCGGGAGGAGCGGGGGCAAGGGTAAGTTAGAAGATGCTGACTGAGTCGCCTATCCTCCAACCTGCTGTATCTCTTTCCCCAGATAGTCTTTCTACTCGGGACATGCCTCCTTTGCGATGTACTGCGTGGTGTTCCTGGCAGTGAATCAATTTTTCCGGGGCTTGCACGTCAAGTCGCTCCCTTCCCTGGACCTCAGTTTTTCCAGCTGTAAAATGGGTTGTGGTGGTGATGGGGGCACTCACTGACTTGTTTATAAAAATAAGAGGCCTTTGGTGGGCTGGTTTTGTGTCCCAGGCCTGGAAACCAACATCTGCACAGTGGGCATGGGAGGGCCTGTCAGGGCACAGGCTGAGGTATCCTCTCCCGTCCCAGCTCTATGTGCAGGCATGGCTCTGCTGGAAGTGGACACAGTTCTTCCTGTTGGCCTTTGTCCTCAATGTGGGCAACACCCCCACTGGAGTGAAGTCCTTGCTGGCCTTCTGCAGGAGGTGCTGGTGCCTGGCCTCACTATGAGCTTCTGACCCTGACTCAAGCCCTGTGCTGTCCAGAGACCACTCCCTGCCCAACCCTAGTCCTGCCCTGCATGCTCTTTCCCCATGGAGTCCTCCCCTGTGACTCGTATCTCCAACCCTGGTCCTCCCCTGAGACCCCTCCTTCCCCCCAGTTTCTCCACTGCGACACCTAGCCCAAACTCCAGTCCTTCCCTGGACCCCTCCTTCCACCCCAGATCCTCCCCTGGGACCCCTTCCCCCAACCCCAGTCCGTCCTTGGACCCCTCCTTCCCTGGGATTTCTCCTTCCCCTTATTCCTCCCCGAGAACCCTTCCTCAACACCAGTCCATCCCTGGACCCCTCTTCCTCCATTTCTTCCCTGAGACCCCGTCCTCTAACCCCAGTTCTTCCCTGGGACCAATTTTCCCCCCAATTTCTCCTGAGACCCCCCAAACCCAGTCCATCCCAGGACCCTTCCCTCCCCCTCCACATCCTCCCCTGGGATCCCTTCCCCCAAACTGAGTCCATATCTGGGATCCCTCTTCCCCCAGTTCTCCTCTGGGACCCCTTCTTCTCAACCCAAGTCCTTCCCTGGGACCCCTTTTTCCACTCATTTATCCTCTGGGATCCTCCAACCCTAGTTCATTCCTGGACCCCTCCCTCCTCCCACCCACATTCTCCCCTGGAACCCTTTCCCCCAACCCGTTCTTGCCTGAACCCCTCCCTTCTCCCCATTGCTCCCTGGGACCTCTTCCCCCAACCCCTGTCCTTTCTGAGGTCCCCTTCCTTCCCCCCATTCCTCCCCTGGGACCCTTTTTCCCAACTGCAGTTCATCCCTGGGACTCTTCCTTCCCCCATTTCTCTGCTGAGACTACTTCCCCCAACCCCAGTCCTTCCCTGGGACCCCTCCCTTCCCCCCAACATCTTACCCTGGGACCCATTGTCCCAACTACAGTCCATTCATGGAACACTTCCTTTTGCCCTTCCTTTCAAGGACCCCTTCCCTCAACCCCAATACTTTCTGTTGGCCCCTCCCTTCTTCCCATTTCTCCCCTGGGACACCTAATCCCAAACCCAGTTCTTTCCCTGGGTCTAGGGAATTGGTTTGATGAGTGATCTCAGTGCCTCTGTTTCTTATGTCCATTCTGCGATGGTCTTTCCCCCGTCAGAGGGGTCCACAGAGCTCAGGCATCAGGCAGACTCACCTGCTGTGATGGTGGAGGACAGCAACCAATCCATCCCCTTGTGTTTCTCACTGCAGGGTGCTGGAGTGAAGGGTCAGATGGGTCAGCACACACATCTCCCCTCTGCTCATGTCCACTCCGTGCACCTGGGGGCCACACTTCTGAAATGGGTAATTCAGGGGCTGGTTTCCCTGGAGTGATGGCAGAAGACACAGAGCTTACTTTTTCAACAGGAGGGTAAAGGGTACATTTGTCTTTTGTACAGGTCATAACTTAAGTGTCCGCTGATGTTTTGTTTGCACCTGAAACCTCTCTTATTCACTCACCATGCAGGGTGTACCTATCAGACCTTAGCCTTCAGGAAGAGTGGTGTATCCCTGGGGGGCAAAAGTGCAGACCGGGAACCCCACCCAAGCAGCCATGATGGAGACCTGCCCTTGGCAGTTGGGAAGGAAGGTAACGCAGACCCTGCAGAACACCAGCTGAACGTCAGGGACTTGCCTCCATGCAGGTGTCAGACAGGATCCTGGCCAGGAAAGTCACACTGAAGCCTCCCAGATATCCTAGGGTGCCACAGCAGGCAGTGATGCCTGAGGACTGAGGCGGCTGTGTCTGGGCTCAGAATGTGAGTCTCTGGCGGTGGGTGGGAGAGAGGTTCCCAACCAGATTCCACAGGCAGAGTCACTGCATCAGGAGTAAATGGAAATGACCCAGGTGTCCTGACAGCAGCCAACACTTTCGTCTCCTCCCAGGTGCAATGGCCTTGAAAGCCAGGACCACAGTGAGGGTTAAGCATGAGTCTGTGGGAGCAGCTGCAGTGCACAGGACTCCAGTGTTGACTACTGGGGGCAGGTGGCCATGTTGGGACAAGCGGTGAAGACTGAGGAGTGGAGGAAGTTTGTAGTGAGGAAGAGGATGTGGCTGGCCTTGACTGGGGAAGTCTCAGTGCTTCAGAAAAGGCAGGTGCACCTCACAGCTGTCATAGCGGAGAAAGAAAGGTCTGTATTGACCAATGCCATCCCCAGAGGGTGCTCAGGAGCCAGGAGGGCCCAGTTGGGGAGGCAGTGGCCTGTCTCACTGTTTGTGTGCTGCCCAGCTTGGCTATGCACGCACTGTTCTGCATCTATTGAGAAAAGCCGGGATGCAGGGTGTGAGGCTCAGAAATTCTTCCAGGTGCCCTGTACCAAGATGGCAGGCAGGGCGGCAGCTAGGATACATTTCTCCACCCACACGGAGCTCTGGGGAAGCTCTCATGCATAACTTTGGGTTTGCACTGCCCACACTCTTATGATTTTATGGAAAAGAATATAGTATTTTCTCTCGTTGTACAAGGAGGATATTTTCTTCTGTTGTTTCCTCACAGGAAACTCAGATTCTTAGCCAACTAAATATCATTTCCCATGGTTGTGACCTTGTGGCCTGGCATTTCTTCCACCTTCTGAGGTTTATTGGTTTTTGAAGACCTCCTTCTGGATGGGCACAGTTGCTCACACCTGTAATCCCGCACATTGGGAGGCTGAGGTGAGTGGATCACAAGGTCAGGAGATCGAGACCATCCTGGCCTCGATGAAACCTCGTCTCTACTAAAAATGCAAAACTTAACTGGGCATGGTGGTGGAGGCCTGTAATCCCAGCTATTCAGGAGGCTGAGGCAGGAGAATCACTCAAACCCAGGGGGCAGAAGTTGCAGTGAGCTGAGATTGTGCCACTGTTCTCTTGCCTGGCTGCCTACAGAGTGATATTAGTCTCAAGAAAAAAAGAAAAAAAAAAAAAAAAAAAAAAAAAAAGAAAGAAAACTCCTCCTGAGTATTTGATGATATGCAGGGTTCTTTTTGAACATGTCAGCTACCATATGTTACTCTGGTTTTGTAGGAAACCATACCTACTTAGTTTTTTAAGACACAGGGTCTCATTCTGTTTCCCAGGCTGGAGTGCAGTGGTACAATTACTGCTCACTGCAGCCTCGACCTCCCAGGCTCAAGTGGTGCTCCTGCCTCAGCCTCCTGAGTAGCTGGGACTAGAGGCACCCACCACCACACCCCACTTTCATGCTTACCTTTTTTATAGGTGCATACTCAAGCATTTAGGAGTAAAATTTTGTGAGATCTGCAAATTACAATATTTCATAATATAAAAACATGAGGCAGACATGGCAACATATTAGTAACTCTTAAATCTGGTTTTCGTATGTGGGTATCATTATGCCACTCTCTGAACTGCCTCTCGAAAATTTTTAAATCAAAAAGAAAAATTGTGCCTGAGAAAATGTGCCTAGATTAAAATCTCATTATCTTTACTTTTAGTGAGGCAATATTTTTTTCATTTTTCTTTTTTTTTTTTTTCTTTTTTTTGAGGAGTCTTGGCCTGTTGCCCAGCCCAGAGTGCAGTGGTGTGATCTTGGTTCACTGTAACATCTGCCTCCTGAGTTCAAGCAATTCTCCTGCATCAGCCTCCTAAGTAACTGGGATTACAAGCACCCTCCACCACACCCAGTTAATTCTTGTTTTTTAGTAGAGATTCCATTTTACCATGTTGGTCAGGCTGGTCTCGAACTCCTAACCTCAGGTGATCCACCCTCCTCAGCCTCCCAAAGAGCTGGAATTACAGGTGTGAGCCACTACATCTGGCTATTTATTCCTCAACTGAATTTCTGTTTGAATTGAAACAACAAAATATCCTAATTTCAGTAACATTATTTACATTTTTTACGTTAGTTGCTGGAAAGGGATGAGAGAAGGCAGCTTTCCTCAACCTCACCTGGCAGTTCTGTGGGCTGCAGCCTTCTGTACAGCATTGGGGGTGGGGATTTGGGAGCATGTGAGCCCCCATGCTGACTCAGTGGTGCAGTCTGGGGCTTTTCCCAGAGGCTTCTTAACCCCAAGACTCGTTGTCCACCCACAGTCTCCTCAACAGCGAGAGGCACATTTTCCTGCTGTGTAGAGAATCTTAGTTCTTCTGCCGCATATTTTCAGGAGCTGGGAAGCTCCCAAGTTTCATCTCCTGTCTCAGAAATGACTTCTCAAGTCATTCCCTGCCGCAGCATTTTGTTAGCGTATTTCCTTGTTGTTCTTTGTTTTGAGAAAGGGTTTTGCTCTTCTTGCCCAGGCTGGAGTGCAGTGGCACGACCTCAGCTCACTGCAACCTCTGCCCTTTGGGTTCAAGTAATTCTCTGTGGTTCAAGCCTCAGCCTCCCGAATAGCTAGTCTATGATTTGGAGGGGTTTGTGTGTTTTCCTTACTGTAATCAATCAATTAATTGACAAAACTTCCTAGTCAACATCCTGACCTATTATAAATATTCGAAAGCACTTTTGTCTAGACATTGGACAATTAGTTGAAAATATTAGACCTTTAAGCAGGTGATTTATAATATTTGTGGATATTGAGATGCAGGGAAGGGTTGGGCATGGTGGCTCATGCCTGTAATCTCAGAACTTTGGGAGGCTGAGGCAGGTGAATCCCCTGAGGTCAGGAGTTCGAGACCAGGTGGGCCAACGTGATGAAACCCATTTTTTTACTTTTGGTATCTACTAAAAGTACAAAAATTAGCCAGGAGAAGTGACACATGTAGTACTGGCTACTTAGGAGGCTGAGTCAGGAGAATCACATCAACCCAGGAGGCAGAGTTTGCAGCATTGAGCTGAGATTGTGCCACTGCACTCCAGCCTGGGTGACAGAGCAAGACTCCATCTCTAACAAAGAAAAAGGTTGAACATGGTGGCTCAGATCTGTAATCTCAGCACTTTGGGAGGCCGAGGCGGGCAGGTCATGAGGTCAGGAGTTCACTAGCCTGGCCAACATGGTGAAACCCCATCTTTACTAAAAATACAAAAATTAGCTGGTGCAGTAGCAAGTCCCTGTAATCCCAGCTACTCGGGGGGCTGAGGCAGGAGAATCATTTGAACCCCGGTGGCAGAGGTTGCAGTGAGCTGAGATTGCACCACTGCACTTCAGCCTGGGCAACAAAGCAAGACTCTGTCTAAAAAAAAAAAAAAAAAAAAAAAAAAAAAAAAAAAAAAAAGACAACCAGGGAGGGTGTGCATTCTGAAGCTTAGAGCAGGTACACATCCACTGTTAATGTCACTCAATAATCCAGTCGCTACTTGTCACCTCCTGCTGTGCAGCAAATTTCTGGACCCCATGGAGATGGAGACGCAAACTGCCACCTTCAGAAACTTTAGTCCCTGAAGGGTATTCGCACTTCAGAATGTCACATCCTGCCAGTGTTTCCTTCTCTTTTGAGACTTGCTCCCGGCGGTATTGTTAGCCCGGCTGCCTCTCAGGTGGGACTGCAGCTGGGAGAGATGCATGTTCATGTCCTGAAACACTATTCAAACAACAAAACAGTCACACCACCTGTAGGGGTTTGTTTTGCAGACCCCTACTTAGGCACAAATGAATGAATGCACTCACAACCAGTACAGTGATTTTGAATGAGTGGGGATGTTTGTAACTGCTTTTAGAGGGTGGTTTTAGCAAGCCCAGCTATGACTCCCTGTACCTTCTTACATTTATTTGGTATAGATTGAATAACAGAGGCTTTAAGTTAACATACTTGTGGATAATTAACATGTGTTTGAAAGATTGGGTTTGAATAATAAAACTTTTGGTTTCGGGCCCAGATAAAACACCCTTCAGGTGTCATTCCCCTTTGACCTCCTGCTGAGAGGGCTGTTCAGCATAGGTTTTACATGAGTGAACAGGTAGAATAGAGACAAAGAGATGTGGGTAAACAGGCCACTGGGGAAGCTTGATTGTCCCTGTCTTTCACCCTATGACTTAAAATTTTAATGTAAAGAACTGGTTGCCTTTAGTCCATGCCACTAAAACCTTTTGGTCTTCCAAAACGTTTGAGGCTATAAATTTCTAACCTTCACTAATATTTCCCTCCTATTTTGCCAGCCACCCTGAGTAAATACCAATGCATGATGAAAATCACATTTGGAATATTTTAGCTGCTGGCTGTGTGGAAAATCACTTGCATTCCCCAGCGTTCAAGTATAAAAAGACAAGTATTAATACTGAGGAGCAGAGAATTTTGTGACTATAATAAAAGATAATATGAGACACTCCTGGCAAAATTTGATGCCTGAAAGTGCTCATAGCTATATTGCAGACAAACATATGTACATGTTAATGGAAGTGCCAGTCACACTTTGGATCTTGTAATCAGGAGGCTGTCATCGCACCCTGTGAATGCGAGAACATAGTTCCAATTCAGCTACTGCTGACAAAGCTTGGGTCATGTGCTTGTTCACAGCCTCCACTAGCCTCATAACCTTTGTCTTTTATTTTTATTTTTGAGATGGAATCTCACTCTGTTGCCCAGGCTGGAGTGCAGTGGGGCGATCTCGGCTCACGGCGACTTCTGCCTCCCAGGTGTTGAAAATTTGTGCTTTGAATGAAGAGAGCCACCCCCACCCAGACAGGCTTTGTGTGGGCAACGTGGCTGTTTATTCACCTGGGTGCAGGTCACCTATGGGCGAAAAAGGTCTTCGCAAAGAGCAGTGGGATGGGAGTTGTTTTTACAACTTTGAAGCATGCAGTGGAAAGTCACAGAGTAACATCAGTTACAGTAGTGGGTAGGAGCAAGGAATGTACATGACCCCAAGTTCAGTTACAGTGGCAGCTGGGGTGAAGCAGAAGAGCTGTTAGGATGTCAGAATGGGTGAGGAGTATTCACTTTTCATAAGAACAATTGAGATGGCAGGGTTGGATGAGGGGCTTGTCTAGATAGTTCCGCTGGGTGATCAGGGACAATGGTGGAGCAGGTAGTGGGGTAGAAGACTATCAGCCCAGGCAGGCAGGACTTCAGGCTGGCATATTGAGACCTGACATACCTGTCTTTCTATCTATAGAGAGAAAGAATTAGAGAAGAGGGGGTGAGCACAGGGTTTTGGGGTTGAGGGTGAAGTTTCTTAAGGTTATTTTGTGCCTGACAAGGGACTGAGGGGGCACATAATTTTTTTTTTTTTTTTTTTTTTTTTTTTTTTTTTTTTTTTAGTGGGGAAGACAGGATGGAAATGGGAACAGGACAGGTGTGCAAATAAGGAAGGTCTGGACAATATGTTCTGCCTTACAAATGCTTAAGCTGCTGTGGGACTTAGAGGTACCACACGGTACTGTGGGTCATGGAGAGGAGCATCTGCTGACTTGTGATCACCTGAATGCGATTTTGTATGAATTGGGAGACTAAGCAGAAAATACAGGGTCCAAACAGGAGAAGAAGAAAGATGGATTTAAAGGAGTAAGAATTGGGAGGAGCCATGACTCCAGTTAGACAGCATCTAGCCCATCCAGCCAGGTCCAGAGTAATCAATTGCCTGATTCATGCGCTTTTGGGCTCTCTTAATTTATTGATGGCATTATATACGAGGCCAGGCTGCTTTACATAAAAACACGTTTTTTTTTCTGGAGCTTTGGATCCGAAAGACAAGGGACCCAGAAAGGGCTGCTGCCATTACAGGGTTTGGTGGGGTAACCGTGTAGAGGGAGAGCTTTTGTTTTCATGGTGTGTGAGGAAGCTTTCGGTATCTATAAGCAACCGCTCACTTTCATTAACAAGATTGTGTTTGAGCAGAAAACGGGAGCCAGATGAAGAGTGAAATGTCAGCTGTAACTGCCTGGAGGGAACGTGTAAACCGGTAACTTAAAGAAAAGCACGGCATGTAAAAGTAAATGAGTGCAGTGAATTTGGGCACAGTTAGGAAATAATAAAAACAGACATTTTGAGGTGTGGTATAAGCAGGAGGGGCAACTGCTTAAAGCTGGAGAAAGTGAGGGGCTGAAGGTAAGTGTGTGAGGTGTAAAGACAAAACTTTGGAGACAGTGAGAGCTAAAGGGTAAGTGGGGTGGAGCCTGTGATTTTGAGGGATTCTAAGCATATCAGGGCATCAGCTGCTGCTGTGCAAGTTGTCATGAGGGCCTGCCCGGGGTTGTGAGGTTAAGTTGTTTGTATAAAAAGGCTGCAGGCCATGGGCCTGACTCCTATGTGAGAATCCTGACCGCACAACCCTGGACTTTAGCAGTATAGAATGAAAAAGTGTTAAGACAAGTTGCGGACAGCTAGGGAGAGAGCTGCTTTTAGAGCGTTTTTTAAGGAGCAAAAGGAGAAGTGAGGAAAGGATTTAGGATTAATAGGGTTGGATACGTTTTCTTTAGTGAGTTTATACCATGGCTTAGCTAGAATAGCAAAACCTGGTTTTCTGAGGTGAAGGAGCAACCATACCCAGGCAGGAGATAAGCTGTTGTTTGGTGGAGGGGTTTGGGGTTTGGGAAATTTACTGGATGTGGTTGACAGGGGGAGCGCATGTATGCTGGCAAAGGATTGTAACAAATGGGAAGAAATTTGGGCTTCAGAATGGGATATGTGATTCCCCTTTGAATACACATGCCGAAGAAGCAGGAGGGTGAATTAAAAGGCCATGTTTCAATAGACAGGTGATAACAACCTTTACTTTTAAAGGAAGTTGTGAGATGGGGTATGGGGCTGGGCAAGGTAAGGGTGGTTAGGTTCTAAGGGCATTGATGAGGAGGGGTGAGTGACTTGTAACAACGTATTGGAAGGTAGTGTTTTACACCCTAGGCTTAAGGTTGGGGGATGTAAGGGGAGCTATTGAGGGAGGTACGGGTTTGGTGATGAGGGCAGCAATGAGGTGTGGCTGTAGCCCAGGAACAGTCAAGGAGGCAGACAATTTCCCTAGGATATCCCAGCCTAGCAGGGAAATGACTAGTGGGGATGATCAGGAAAGAATGTGGGAGTCCTGGCCTGATTGACACCAGACACAGGTAGTTTTGAGAGACCTGGAGGCCTGGCCGTTAATTTCCACAACAGCATGGCGGCCAAGGAGACAGGTCCTTGAAAAGAAGGCTGTATGGGGTGGATGCCTCCCTGCTGATTAAGAAGGGGATAGACTTGCCCTCCACGTAAGAGTTACCCTAAGTTTGGCATCTGTGAAGGTCCAGTGGGCTTCGGAGATGGTCAGGCAGCATCAGTCTTTAGACCTAAGGTGAGGGTTGGAACTTCAGGAGTTCTAGGAGCAGCGACCTGAGTCGGACAGTTGACTTTCTGTGGGGGCCTCTGCACAGATGGGACAGGGCTTAGGAGGAGTCCCAGGCTGTGGGCATTCCTGGGCACAGTGGCCAGGTTTCTGACACATGAAGCAAGTTCCAGGGGGTTGGCTGGATGCGCTTCAGTGTGGGTGCTCTGAAGTCTCTGTGAGCCAGTGGTATGGTTGGCGTTTGTCTTACAGAGGAGGAAGCATCTGCAGTTCTGAGATGTGCAGCCGGGCAGATTTCTCCCTGTTATTGAACACCTTGAAGATAAGGTTGCCTAATTTCCATGGTGGAGTTTGAAGGCCATATTCTAATTTCTTCATCTTTTTGTAATGTTGGGGTTGACTGGCTGATAAAATGCAAATTAAGCATTTTTTAGGGGTGAGAGTGGAAGTAAGGATGGCATTTAAGGCACTCCACGTGAGATTATAGGACTGGGTGATGTATTGGAGGATCTCATGAAAAGGAGCCTAACCAGTGGTCGATTTGGGAAAGGTCAGATAAAGGGAAGTAATGTCACCCTAATTATGCCTTTGGCTCCAGCCACCTCTGGAAGGGGGATTGTTGGCCAGGGGTGCAGGAGGCAGCAACAGGACTAACTGTAAGCAAGGCCAAGTATGAGGTGGGGAGGTGACAGGAGGGGCATGAGGTGGACGGTTGTGGGCAGAAAAATAGGAGGAAGGTTCTGGGGTGACGTTAAGTCCTGGATGAGGGCCTAGTTCACAGGCAGGAAAACAGAAGGTCAGAAGGTTGATGGACAAGGAGGATTCTGGCTAACCTGCAGAGGAAGGAGTGGCAGACAGAAGCCAAGAGAAGGAGTTGAGATTAGGGAAGGATTGATGTGTAAAAAAAATGCCTGGACGTAGGGAATTTCAGACCATTTGGCCATGTTGTGATGAAATTGTCTTAATTTTATAAAATAGAGATGACAGGGGCCAATGTTTGGCCAATTGGAGCCATTGTTTAACTTGTATTGAGACCATGCAGTGGCCCTGTAAAGAGAATGCAGTGTTTACAGAGACATTTGGGTTTTAGGTTAGGAGACAGTTGGAGAGGTTTGAGGTTCTTTAGAACACAGGCCAGCGGAGAGGAGGGAGGGATAGAGGATGGACGATTGCCCTTGGTTCTGGAAAGACAGCAGAGACAAGGTGAATAAACACTCAACCTAGCTGCTCAACATGTGTCCCTTGGTGAGCCTGGGTTGAACCTCATCATTGGTGAGCAAAGAGAGCGTCCTTTATGTTACCTGTCATCAATATTGGCCCTGAGCCTTTTGGGTGAGTGACTGGGGTGAACGTCTCCATGATAGCCAAGACCCTGGGAAACCTGGGTCCCAGGATCCATGACCTACATAGGGTTTTTCTGGTCCCAAACCTCACAGAAGAACATGGTTTGCTTGATTTTTCCTTGTGCTTGCAGTGGGAAAATGATGCAACCAAAACGGGGAGGAAGTGGAAAGGAAAAGATTAAAGAATGGGAAAGAAAAAAAGACACATTGCTTACCAAAACAGCTGGTGGTGTGTGGGGGGGGGGGGCTGGTCTGATGACCTGGATCGGTAGGTCGATCTCCTCATGGAAGAAGCAAAAGAACAGGAATGGGGGTTTGGTCTTCTGAAGGAGTTCCCACATCCCGGGTTTTGGTACCAAAATGTTGAAAATTTGCTCTTTAAATGAGGAGACCCCCCCCTCACCAGACAGGCTTTGTGTGAGCCACGTGGCTGTTTATTTACCTGTGTGCAGGTCGGCTATGGCTGAAAATGGTGTTAACAAAGGGCAGTGGGGTGGGAGTTGGATTTACAGGTTTGGGGTGGGCAGTGGAAAGTTACAGAGTAAGATCAGTTATAGTGGTGGGTAGCAGCAAGGAGTGTACATGACCACAAGTTCAGTTATAGTGTCTGCTGCAGTGAGGCAGAAAAGCAGTAAAGGGCCAGGCGTGGTGGCTCACGCCTGTAATCCCAGCACTTTGGGAGGCCGAGGCGGGTGGATCACGAGGTCAGGAGATCGAGACCATCCTGGTCAACATGGTGAAACCTCGTCTCTACTAAAAATACAAAAAATTAGCTGGGCATGGTGGCGCGTGCCTGTAATCCCAGCTACTCAGGAGGCTGAGGCAGGAGAATTGCCTGAACCCAGGAGGCGGAGATTGCAGTGAGCCAAGATCGTGCCATGGCACTCCTGGGTAACAAGAGTGAAACTCCGTCTCAAAGAAAAAAAAAAAAAAGCAGTTAAGATGACAGGATGGGTGAGGGGTATTCACATTCATAAGAACAGTTGAAATGGCAGGATTGGTTGAAGGGCTTGTCCAGGGAAGCTCCGCTGGATACTCAGAAACAATAGCGAACGAGATGGGAGTGCAGGAGAGGGGGCCCAGGGAAGGGTGGGAGAGGATCAAGAGGCAAGCAGGACTTCAGACTTTTAGGCTCCAGGTTTGTATATGGAGACCTGACACGAGATTCAAGCAATTTCCTGCCTCAGTCTCCCAAATAGCTGGTATTATAGGTGCCCACCACCACACCCGGCTAATTTTTGTTTTTAGTAGAGACGGGGTTTCTCCATCTTGGCCAGGCTGGTCTTGAACTCCTGACATCATGATCCACCTTCCTCTGTCTCCCAGAGTGCTGGGGTTACAGGAGTGAGCCACTGTGCCTGACCACCTCATAGTCTTTGTCCGAAATACAGGGGCAGAGGTATTCTTCCCAGCGCCATCCACAGTCCAGTGAGACGAGTTATAAGGTCTCTCAGCAGAGTAATTTGGACAAAAGAGAGACTCTACAGCTGTCTTCTTTCCACAATTGTTAAGAGCAATTGTGAATGAGACTGGAAAGTAGCCCAGGTGGGAAAGTGGTCATGTGCAGGGAGGAGGTGACCCAGTGAGGAAGGAGACCCAAGCATCTAAGGTCACCCCCCCCGCTTGACTTCTACACTGTATTTCAATAGAAGTAAAGGCTGGCCGACCTGGTGCCACCTTATAGATCGCAGGCATAGCATGGGGTAATCTTTCCGGAAGGCATTGTTTTAACTTAAATGAGTTCAAGCCCCTACTCCACACCTATGCCATGGACCAAAACCCTTTCCCATGTAATTTCCAGAACTGTAAACCCAAGACGCTTTCGCGTGTCATCATCTGGAGTTGTAAGCCTATGTAAAGCTGGGCTTCTGATTGTTAGAGGAGCTTGGCCCTTAGGCAGTTATGCCGCCTTGCTCCAGAGCGTCCTCTGCTGGTGGCCATGGGCACTGCAGGGCCCTCACGCTCACAGCACTGGTGGAGGATGCGCACACTCTGGTGGCCGTCCCTCTGCACCACTTGAAGTCGGAGCACAGAGTGTTCAGCGCTGTGGTTCTGAAAATGCAAACTGACACAGAGCCCAATAGCCCGTGTTTCCAAAAAGGAAGAAGGAAAATTAATTGGAAACCATAGGATGAAATAAACATGGATGCACTTTTTTTTTATTTTTTTGAGGTAGAGTTTCGCTCTTGTTACCCAGGCTGGAGTGCAATGATGTGATCTCGGCTCACCGCAACCTCCGCCTCCTCGGTTTGAGCAATTCTCCTGCCTCAGCCTCCTGAGTAGCTGGGATTACAGGCACGCACCACCATGCCCAGCTAATTTTTTGTATTTTTAGTAGAGACAGGGTTTCACCATGTTGACCAGGATGGTCTCAATCTCTTGACCTCGTGATCCACCCACCTCGGCCTCTCAAAGTGCTGGGATTACAGGCTTGACCCACCGCGCCCTGCCATCGATGCACTTTTTACAACTGATGGAAAAATTCACTCAACATAGTCTTTGCACTTAAAATGCAGAACTGTCAGAGACACCTTAACCACAGTGATTTTATTTTAAATAAAATTTTTAGAAAAAAGCTAAATCTGGGCAGGTGCAGGGCTTATGAGTGTAATCCCAGCACTCTGGAAGACCAAATCGGGATGATCACTTGAGATCAGGAGCTCAAGACCAGCCTAGGAAAATACTGAGATCCTCATGTCTACAAAAAATATAAAAATTAGCTGACATGGTGGCTCATGCCTGTGGCCCCAGCTATCCAGGAGGCTGAGGTTGCAGGATTGCTTGAGCCCAGGAGTTTGAGGCCACAGTGAGCCAACCATGATCACACCACTGCATTCAATCCTGGGAGACAGAACAAGACTCTCTCTCTCTCTCTCTCTCTCTCTATCTCTCTCTCTCTCTCATGCACACACACACACACACACACACACACACACACACACAGACTATATCTGTTGGATTATATATTTAGGGATTTATCACTTTGGTTATAAAATATTAATGATTGCAGGAACAAATTCATAACTAAAGACTCAAAACTTATAAAAATATACAAATAATTTAAACAAAAAGCATTCTTAAATTAAAAATAAATTTTAAAGATAATAGTACACTCATAAATTATTGTTAAAATCAATAGTAACAAAGAAAAATAGCAATACTAATAGCCTTACACAAAGTGATCACAATCCTTCATAAGAGACAATACTATTCTTAATAACCTATATAAACAAACATTAAGTAATTCTGTTTGTACATTAATGTGCTGGGATTACAGGTGTGATTACTTAATGTTTACATTAAAGTTTACATTAATGTAAACATTAAGTAATCACACCTGCAATCCCAGTACTTTGGGAGGCCAAGGAGGGCAGATAACCTGAGGCCAGGAGTTAGATACCAGCATGGCCAACATGGTGAAACCCAGTCTCTACTAAAATAAAAAAATAAATAAAATAAAAGCTTTGCACAGTGGCAATATCATAGCCAGTGAGGTTTACCTGAGGTGCGATTATTGCTAATTGAAAACTTTTTCCAATACCTTGCCATGACGACTGGAAATATAGTCGGCATTGGCAATATTTAGAAGTCTCTACAGGGATGGAATTTAAAAAAATTAAATAAAAAATTTAAAATAAATTAAAATGGAAAAGAAATACAAAATAATTAGCTGGACATGGTGGTGCACACCTGTAATCCCACCTACTTGGGAGGTTGAGGCAGGAGAATCCTTAAACCCAGGAAGCAGGGGTTTTAGTGAGCCAAGATCATGTCATTGTAACAAGAGTAAAACTCCATCTAAAAAAAAATTTGTTCTATAAAACAGGTGCATTCCTTCTCTTGCTTTCTAAGGACTCCCTGCTCTGTCACTTAGTAGTGGCTAATAAACTTTTAAAGTCACTAGGCTGCAACTTGCCATAACTTTCATTTCATGTGAGATTCAAAATTCTGTTGCTGGGGTCTGAGACAAGACACCTTTTCTGGAGAAAACAATATACTAATTCGTTTCTTTTCTTTTTTTTCTTTCTTTTCTTTTTCCTTTTTTTTTTTTTTTTTTTTCTTTCTTTTTTTTTTTTTTTTGATAGAGTCTTGCTCTGTTGCCCAGGCTGGAGTCAAATGGCATGATCTCGATTCACTGTAGCCTGTGCCTTCCAGGATCAAGCAATTCTGCTGTTTCAGCATCCTGAGTAGCTGAAATTACAGGCACCTGCCAGCACACTGGCTAATTTTTGAATTTCTAGTTGAGACAGGCTTTTCCAATGTTGGCCAGAGCAGTCTCGAACTGTTGACCTCAGGTGATCCACATGCGTCAGCTGCCTAAAATACTGGGTTTACAGGCGTGAGCTACCTTCCCTGGCTGGTTTGTAACCTTGGTGATCACTTGGATATGGAGGGTGGAGGAGGAGGTGTGTCACGCAAGTATCACTCTTGGATTACCACCTCAGATATTAGGCACAAGGTGTTATTATTGGTTCAAACACTGAGAGCGCCAGCAAACAGCTCCAGGTGGTGTTTTTTTGTTTGTTTGTTTGTTTGTTTGTTTGTTTTTGTTTTGTTTTTTTTTTGAGATGGAGTTTCCCTCTTGTAACCCAGGCTGGAGTGCAATGGCACAATCTCGGCTCACCACAACCTCCGCCTTCTGGGTTCAGGCAATTCTCCTGCCTCAGCCTCCTGAGTAGCTCGGATTACAGGCATGTGTCACCATGCCTAGCTACTTTTTTTGTATTTTTAGTAGAGACGGGGTTTCACCATATTGACCAGAATGGTCTCAATCTCTTGACCTCGTGATCCACCTGCCTCAGCGTCCCAAAGTGCTGGGATTACAGGCTTGAGCCACCGCACCTGGCCACAACATGATGTTTTCATGAGCGCCTGGGCACAGATGGGCTGAGGCCTAAAATGGTGTCAGACCTAAGTGAAGGTGAGGCTGGGGTTTTCTAGACTTTTGTAAATGGGATGTGTTCCAGTCTGATGTAACTGCTCCGTGGTACTTAGACAGACTCTCTCCTGATCTTCAGGGGATCCTTGTCTTCTAGTCTGCCCTTTTCTGGCTTCTGCTCACTTGCTGACCCATGCTGCTGATGCACTTGGTCTTGTACCTTGGGATCAAGCCTGAGGAGGGAGGAGTTATCCCCCAGAGTGTTCAGGCCCCAGGGATAATCTTTCATTAGGGAGAGTAGGCTGGCTGTTTCTTCTTTGTTAGGCAAAACTTGGTTTTGCAGGTGCAGTGGGGTGCCTCAAGCCGAAAGCTTGACTCCTCATATGGGCCAGAACCCACGTGGCCGTTTCTGTGACTGCCAGGCCACTTTGAGGCTGAGGTACAGTTTTATCTTGCCTCTGTTCTGCATATGTTTGTGGATGCCTTCTCTGTGTTGGCAGATCTGGGAGTCCACCAGATAGGATTCTGTGAAGAGATCTCAAAGGTCGTTAGTCCACAATGTTTGTCACATGACTTCCACAATCAAAGATAAATAAAATATAGAGGCATATTTAAAAATAAGGTTGATGGTGCACCTGTGCTAGGCAGTGTTTTAGTTCCTTGAGACATGAACGAGTTGAGACAATCCTTTGCCTTAGAGTTTTGCATCTGTAAGTTCTGCTATCAAGAGCTGTGTGTGTTAAAATGTTTGATTTATCAGGCAGGATCTGGGCTGTCTGTAAGCATAGTTGAGGGGAGGCTGGTGTCAAGCAAGTATCCAGTACACCCTCAACATCCCAGTTCTTCTCTACCAATGTTCCAATTCTAGTACTGACGTGGAGGTCCTCAGAGTGACTTAAGAGAGGAAGTAGTCACTGTGCTCTGTGGCTAGTTTGTTTGGGAGCATACACTGTAAATCCTCTCCGACAAAACATTGGAAACAAGTAGTGTTTCAGCTTGAGTTTCTCATAAATGGCTTGCAGTCATATAAACCAGAGCATGTATACCACAGGGCAACATGAGGGTCCCTCTACCACTCTTTCTCCCAGCAGCCTAAGTGGGCATCTACACCGAATAATGTGTGCAGCCTCACTGTGTTAAAGTCCAGTGGTTTGTGCTTGGAGTGTCATCAGGGAAGGGCCCTTGACTTGGAAGGTTGCCGAGCTGCTCTGGAGGGAAGGAGGGGGTGTGTGATGCTGCTGGGTCTGTGTCTCACTCTGTGACGGGAGGCATGAGATAGCCTTGGTATTATGAAGACCTTGGGTGTCCCAGCTCACTTCAGCCCAGAGTAGCCTGATGCCGGTGCTGAGCCCTGGTTCTGGAGGTGAGAATATACCGAGGGCTTCCACTGCATGGCTGGCACAATGGGCATTTGGGTGCCTATTCAGGGACTGCTATGGAGTCCTGTGCCAGATGCAGTGGTGCACAGCTGGGAGCCAAGGGTCCTTACTTCTGCTGGAGAATCTAGGCAGATGTAATGGGTTAAGGTTAGTGGTAGGGTTAGAGGTTAAGTTTAGGGTTGGTGTTGAGGTTTGTGGGTTGGGGTCAAGGATCAGAGGTCAAGGGTCAGGGCTAAAGAGTAGGATGAGGGATTGGGGTAGGGGTAGGGGTTGGGTCATGGGGTTAGTGTTTAGGGTTAGAGGTTAAGGCAGTGGAGGTGAGAGTAATAAGCAGATTACTAAAAGCAATTCTGCTTCACTTCAATAACAACCTTCTCCAACTCATTTTGTCTCCACAAACTTATTTTTCCAAGAAGAATCCCAGGCTTCTTAAAGCACCTGGTGACTTTTCACACCTTAAATCTGTGAAATTCTGTTTTCTTTTGCTATATACATAGTTCAAACATACAAGACGAGGCAAAGCCAGATGCCTTCCTGAAGGGACCCGAGAAATTTCTCTCTTTCTCTCTCTGGACCAAAATGAATTCTCTGGACCATGAGTGCTAACCTTCAAAAGCCAACCCTATTTGTGAGATCTCCTTTAAAACTACTGTGGACCCAAGTGTTTATATTTATATGATATTAATTTAGTATTTATATTAATATAAGGAAGAACATTTAAATCAGTCTATGCCACATTTGCCTCTGGCTTAGTCCAGTTGTCGCCTCAGGCTAAACTTTGGTTTCTGTCTTTCATTTTTGTCAGAAAGAATATAACTGATCTCAAAACATTTAATTTTATTTTAGGGACTCGTGCTCCATCTCCGTTCCTCCTTTTTTTCTTGCAATCTGTGTGGAAGTTCTTTAATGTGAACATTTTGACCACCTTCACGCTCCTGTGTCCACTGTCAGCACATTCAGACTTATTCAGACAAGGCTGTCTTCTTAAGCCAGGGATTTTTTAGGGATCTTTATTTTACTGTGAGATGGTTGACATTCCTTTGACTCACTGTATCATCTCAGAGTTCTTTTCCTTTTAGGAGCCTAGGAGGGCAGGAAAAAGAAGTTGGTGAACAATTAAACCTCCTGAGTCAGGAGAGAGTCCCATTGTGTTAAGCAACATTGCAGAACATCGTATGTAGTAATCTAGCAGATGGGCCACATGGCTGCTGATCACACATGTCCTCTTGCTGCTGTGAGCTCCGACACCCTCACCATTAGTCTTTTCTATCTCTGGAGGGAATTATAAGGACTACTTATTAACCTGTAAGTCATAGAGAGTTAAAGGTGTTTCCCCAAAACACTGAGGACAGAACGAAAGGTGAGGAGTGTTAGCCACACCTCAGAAGTGCAGAAAAATCTCTTAATGTGGGTTATTGGATAAATGCAGGTTTTTTTTTTTCTTTCTTTCTTTTGGAAGTCTCCATAGAATGAGATCAAGGACTCTGCGCATTCTAGGATGAATAATTGGTATATTAGACACCCTCAAATATTTATCCCAAGCCTCCATTTAGGGCTCTTAATGAGTTTGTTCAGTCATGACAGTCTCAAATGCTAAGTAGGACACTGAAATCTCTCCACAGTTCAAATTAGCACTGTCTTTTAAAGTTGAGTTTATCATTATTCTCACTTGACATACCTTATGTATCCGACACGCATGCTAATAACACATCATGCTCACTGTTACCTTTGCAATAAGACTTGAATTTTACTTAGCCTGGAGGACTGCACTTCACATGTCCAGACCCAGTTCTGACTCATTCTTCAGCCCTCCATCAGTCAGTGGGGGCTAGGTTAAACCACGGTGACAAATAACCTCCAAGTTTCAGTGGTTCAAAAATCTTCTTTCTTATTTATTTGCATCTCTTCATGGGTCGGATGAGTTGTCCCTTTGTGCCATGTTGTCCTAACACAGGAATCAAGAATGAAGGAGGTACCATCAATACCCCATTGATCTAGAAAAGACAAAAACATGCTGGATAGAACTGTTTCTTGGAGATTTCTCCAAAAAGTCACATATTATCTCTTCTCACCTGCGATGGCAAAAAAAAGAAAAAAAGAAAAAAAAATATGTGGCCATGCAAAAACTTAAGTAGGTGGGATGGAACAGTCAGAATGCATTCATAAAAAATGAACTGAAAATATGTGGAGAACAGCGCCCATGATGATAGTGAATGCCAACATGCATTCCTGACAACACGGTGTTGCTACCCTTCACACTTCTTCTGACTTACAATGTATTAGAACTTCTTATCTGAAGGCATACCACTCAGAGGGACTGCATAATATATAATGATGTCTCCTTTAGGATGTCCTTAAATTCAAGGAAAGAAGTTAAGTAATCAAAAAGCGCTTTTGGATACGGATGTTTAGCACTAGAGGGTAAGGTTAGAGATACATTGTAGTAATAATAATAGAGTTAGAATTGGGGTCTGGGTCAGGGTCAGGGCTGGAAGTATGGTTAGAGGTGAGGTTATGGTCAGGGTCAAGGTAAAAGTCAGGGTCAAAGTCAGGGTCAGAATTATAGACCAGGGCATGGATTAGGGTTTATGGTCAGGATCAATGTCTAGGGACAGGGTTAGAATTAGAAGTTGAGCTATGTTCTCCTCACGACCCACCTGAGGAGAGGCCATGGCTTTGGAGCACCTGGTAGTGTGTCCACAGTGAAGACCAAAATTTTATTCTCCTCAAGTATCAAGTCTGACCTGGGGAGATGTGGCTGCAGACCACATGAGGAAGGTGAGGAAAAAGCTACATGTCTGCTCCCTGTGTGCAGAGGAATTCTGACACTGGCTTTACTTTCACACATTATATTCTACAAGTCTTGTTTTCAGAAGCATCCCTTGCTTGAGACTTTGGCTGCTCATCATCGTAGTGTGCCCTTACATATTGTAAGATTTGGGTTTGTTTTGGGGGTGAGATCTACATATAGAGAAAGGAGAAACACTTAGAGCCACCATCAGGACAACTGAAATGAATGCTGGGGGTGGGCAGGTGCCTTTCAAGTCACCCCAAGCCTGAGGCTGGAGGAAACATGTCCACCCCCTGTAAATACTTTTATTCATGTTTTAATTACTCATTTGTCTTATAGCATTAAAGTAGTCAAAACAGGCATATTAAAAAATGTAAAGTAGGCATATTAAAACTTGCAACACTATTTAAGTTTAAATATATTATTCATACCCATTAACATTTTTTTTTTCTGTTGAGAAAGTCTAAGGTTAATTGGCAGTATAGTTTTAATAGTAGATAGAATAATGTGTGTTTTATAAATGTTAACACCCTACATTACATGTATGAACCCCAAAAATCTGAGACAGGTCTTAGATTTTTTTAGGGAGTTTATTTTGCCAAGTTTGAGGGGCCCCACACCCGTGATGTATCCTCATGAGGTCCCAACAACATGTGACCTAGGCAGTAGGAGCACAGCTTGATTTTATACATTTCAGGGAGATATGAGACATCAATCATTATGTGTAAGATATACATTGGTTCAGTCAAGAAAGGTGAAACAACTTGAAGAGAAGGCCAAACTGGGGGCTTCCAGATCATAGGTAGATAAATATTAATGGTTTCATTCTTTTGAGTTGCTGATTACCCTTTCCAAATGAGGCAATCAGATATGTATTTATCTGGGTGAGCAGATGGGTGACTTTGGAAATAATGGGAGGTAGATTTGCCCTAAGCAGTTCCCAGCTTGACTTCTCACTTTAGCTTAGTGATTTGGGGTCCCCAATATTTTTTTTTCACAAGGTCTAACATGTTTTCCTATGAACATTAATTATTCATTATGTATTTTATTACACAAACAAGGCAGAATTTTTTTTTAATGTATCAACTTCATGACTAGCTAAATAATTACATAGAAGTTCAACTACATTTGGAAACATTCCAGAGTTTGAGTTTCCAATAATTCTTTGTGATTATTTTAAAGGTAAAGTGTTTTTTCCCCATAAAACATAGAAACATCTAAAATCACTCATAGGATGTCCTGCCAATTTTGTTTCTCTAGTTTCCTCATTTTCTGCAACGCCTTATTGAGGAAATTGACTTTGAACAACCTTTTAAACTTTTGTTTTAGAAAATGTTGTGGTGAAACATTGAATTATCATGGTCACAAGTTTGGTTTACGTTATTTTCTTCTTTGAATATTTTTTCTTAGTGGCTAATATTTGATTCTGTTGTATTATGACTTAAAGGTAGACACTGGAAAAAAAAATAAGACCAAGAAGAATTTGGAATAAGTGACCCAGACACAATGAGTCAATCAGCCATTGGAACATATTTTTACAAAGTCAATCTTGTTAAAATATTTATCCATGAATTGAAATTCAATCTGTTAGGTTGCTTTTTTTCCCCTGGTCTAAAGTGCACACTATTTTAGAGAATTAACCAAGAACACATCCAAAGCACAAGAAAAATATATGAAAAATAAGTTTACACATACATAAAGCCAATACTCATGGTGTGAGGCATTAGCTCCACCTTCTAGATGGCTGAGTGTCTACATTAAGTATTTGGAATACTTTTGCAAAAAAAAAAAAAAAAAAAAAAAGGAGATTTCTATTTAACTCCATTTGTTTATTCATCTATACATACAGATGGAGACACCTAGATAATTACTTGAAGCTTTAGTTAGTATTAAAAACTGCAGCATTATGTTGAACAGTTCATTCCTGTGTTGGCCAGCAATAGCTCTTTTTTATTGGCTCCAATTTTTCTTTTACATATTTCAATTTTTTTAGTACTTACTTTCTGATACTTCAAGATTATCCTGGCTCATATATTTACTGTCCCAGTTCTAGTATCAGACATTTCTTCAAAGAGCCTGATTCCTTTCAGAATGGTAGGAAAACTTATATCTGGCTGCTGAGTGAGCACATTGTGTCTTGTCTCTCATTAGCAATGCTAGGAAGTATTTGTGTGTATGTCACTACCTATACACACCTAGTTAGGAAGGTTTTGATGTGGAACTGTATGTATCTGTATTAAACTAAACACAAGTTTATGTTGATGTCTTCACCTCTGATCTACTGTCACATTAATCTTTCTACCCTTCCCTCCTTGCTAATTTATAACCTCCCACTTCAACAGTGAGGGACCTGGTTCCTACCATCTTCAGCTTATATAACTCATTGTCTGATTCCAGATACAGATACTGTGGTTTTACAATTGTTCACCATTATCCCTGTTGAAAAGAACTTTATAAAATGGAATCCAATGATGAAGTATAGTTTATTTTCCTTCAGCCTACAGATTTTATTCATTGTTAAAGAGATTAGGTCAGCATCATTTCCCCTACACCTTCATAGAGTTGTTTTGCACATTTGTGTCTTAGTCCATTTTGTGCTTCTGCAACACAATACCTGAGGCAGAGTAGTTTGTAAGTAGAGAAGGTTCATTTGGCTCACAATGCTGGTGGCTGGAATGTCCGAGATTGGGCAGTGGCATCTGGTGGGGCCTCAGTCTTTTTTGCCTCATGGTGGAAGGTGGAAGTGGAGCAAGGGGTGCAGCAGAGATCACAGCAAGAGTGAAAGCACGAGGGAAGCCAAAGAAGCAATACTCTTTTGACAATCTACTTTTGCAGGGATTAATCCATTCCTGTGAGAGCAGACAGAACTCACCTCCATGGGAGGGCATTAATCTATTCATGAGGGATCGATTTCCATAATCCAAACACCTTCCACTAGGCCCCACCTCCCCACACTGCCAACTTGGGGGTCAAATTTCAACAGGAGTTTTTGCAGAAACAAACCACATGCAAACCATTGTAATTTGTAACATAGTTAAATTATTTTTCACATTATGGATTCTGTGCCGGGATACTTCAGATCTTGAATAATATTATTTAATTTGAATACAGTTTGTTTTACCAATTTAGTTGTAAAATTCTGCAATTTTTTACAAATGGATAGTGGCAGGTATACATCATTAAAATATCATATGGATCACTTAAAATCCCCACCTCATGCAGCCAATGTCTTCCCATCTGTATAGTTTCCCTTCTCCAGAATCTCATTAAATACTTTCACAATCTGAGGATTCTTCCCACACTGTCTTCTTCCACTTAGCAATGTGCATGAAAGATCACTCATGACTTCGTGTGAGTTTATAGCTTGTCCCTTTCTATGATGAAATAGTATTTCATTGAATAAATGTATTACTATTTGGTTATGTATTTTGGGGACCAAACCTTCCTCTTTTTTGTTCCAGGGTTGGAGGCCTTCAAATTATCTGACAATTGATACATTAGTAAGGGAGACAATACTTGACTGCTTGTTCCACATGTATCATCATGTGACAGAATTCATCAGATGGCAGGATCCAGTTTACAAAGAGGTAAAAGTAGCCCAAAGAAAAGAAATAAGACTAGAGTCTGATAACCCACAAGGGCTATAGTTTTCCGATTTACACAATTTTTTTTTTTTTTTTGGAAACAGGGTCTGGCTCTATGGCTGAGGCTGGAGTGCTCAGCTTACTTCACCCTCTATCTCCTGGGTACAAGAAAGCCTCCCTCCTCAGCCTATTGATTAGCTGGGACCACAGGCACATGCCATCATGCCCAGCTAATTTTTGTGTTTTTAGTAGAGACAGGATTTTGCTGTTTTGCCCAGGCTGGTCTTGAACTCTTGGCCTAACAAAGTGCTGGAATTATAGACATGTGCCACCATGCCTGGCTGAGTTTTTCATAGAAATATAAAATTTTCCTCTGTAGTAACCATCATTTTTGATCACAGATAATAAAAAATTATTCTTGTTTTAAAAATAAATCTAACTTTCTTAGATTTTGCCTGATTGTTTATGTAAGTGCAGCAAGAACAGGAGCTGACCACATAAGTGCTTTCAAGCTTCTTTGCTGCAAGATTTCTTACAGTATCACAGATTGCAGTTTTAAAGGCCTTATTGAGGCTAAATGCCAAGCCCAGAACATACTTTCAAATTTCAGCTGCAGTCCTAATACCTTTGAGTGAATTCCTCTCTTCTTGAGGTCCCCAAACTATCCCCAAATTCCTGGGCCTACAAGGAAAGGACCTTTCTTACTAATAAGTAAGGATGTGAATCTTGTAATCTGGACGTCACGCTGACTTTTCTCAGACTGCTTTGTAAGGATTGGGTCCATAAAAATCAACCTTAGTTCCTTAAAATTGCTGGTCATAACTGATCTTAGGTACACTGTTGCTAAATATGATATTCCAGTAAAAGCCTTGATAATAGAAAAAAGTTTCCAATTATGTCCTATTCTAAGGTGAACAGATTTTTATTGGACTTCTGCTAAAAACTATATTGTCAGGAAAATAAGAGTGTTCAGTAAGAATTTCAAATTCTGGATAAATCGGTTGAGGAAAAAGAGAAATGCTTCATTTCTATTTAAATAAATGTAATAGTTAGCTTAAGAGAAAGAGATTTCTTAAATCCAGAAACTATAACATTAAAGAACCAGCAATGCTCAAAGGAATCTATAAGATTGTAATAAATTTTCATCACTTTATTCAGTGCAATGTACTCAATTCCAGTCTTGCTGAATCTTGGGTTAGCAGTGCCATGAGCCCATCAGTTTCTCAACTAGACTTCTGGACAGCTTCACTGAGTCAAGTGTATGGTCTTAAAGTTATTTGAGCAATATCGTCAGAAGCCTCTAACCAGAGTACTTGTCGTAGTCTTTCCTGTGAGTCTCAGAGAGAGTCCTGTGTTGGAGACGAATATTCTGATCCATAGCTGATTGCAGAAGCTTGTAGGAAAGCATCAGGGCTAAATAATATCTAAATGACAAAGACCATGAAATGACTATGACAAAAGATCTGATGAGAGTTCATAATATCACAACAGACAAGGATATTAAATTTTGTCAGTGGCATATGACATTTAAAATAGTAATTGAAAATATGACTCATAACACTATTCCAGCACATAGCATGGATAAGGAGGAAATTGATAAATTTGCAGAAATTTTATATAATTTCTGAAAACATAACATTTTACCAATTCAAATATAACACAGAGAAGGTTAGATATCTCTTTTTACTTGTGTATTTAGTATAGTTCTTATTATAAAAAATACAACCTACTTTATTTGCGTAACTTGTCTTACTTTTTCTGCATACTTTGCATAGAGTTTCTAGTTATTCTATTATTTCTAGTAATTTTATGTATAGATTATAATTTTAACACTTAGTAATCTTTATTTCCCAGAGTAAACAAGCAAGTAGATAATTTTAAATGGTAATATATTAATATTCTATAGTAGATTAGAAAATGTATGAGTATACAATCTCCCAACATCTAGAGTGTTGTTTCCTCATAGTACAATTTCTCAGTGTTGTAGACAAAGAAAAAAAAAGTTCATTAACAGGCCAAAATATTTTTATTCTCTCCATAACAATAGGGTACAAAACTATATAAAATTTAATTAGTTATGTTCAGTAATTAATGATTTAGTATTGTATCTTGTTTATAAATGATCTAGATATTTAATGCAAATCTTTTAGTTTGCTTAATTTGAAGGTTAAAAATTACCAAATGGGCCGGTTGCGGTGGCTGAAGCCTTTAATCCCAGCACTTTGGGAGGCCAAGGCAGGTGGATCACGAGGTCAAGAGATCGAAACCATCCTGGTCAGTATGGTGAAATCCCGTCTCTACTAAAAATACAAAAAAGTAGCTGGGCATGGTGGCACATGCCTGCAATCCGAGCTACTCAGGAGGCTGAGGCAAGAGAATTGCCTGAACCCAGGAGGCGGAGGTTGCAGCAGTGAGCCGAGATCGTGCCATTGCACTCCAGCCTGGGTAACATGAGCGAAACTCCATCTCAAAAAAAAAAAAAAAAAAAAATACCAAATATACTTTGGAAACTATTAGGCAGATATACTGTAAAAAATTATTATTGAAATATTTTTATAAGAATAAGAACTTATTTAGAATCAATCTATAAGTTTTAAGATTTTAAGTACCTAGTTTTAAGATTTTAAGTATTTTAAGTATAATATTAGCTATTTGAGTAGAACTCAAGAAGAATAGAAATTTGTTGTTTTATATTCAATAGTAATAGCTCTGAAATCATAGTTGTTTATTATAAAAAATATAAAGTTGATCTTATTTAACTATGTTTTATGTAAATTGTGTTAACTTGAAAAACATACCAGTTTCTACATTTCTAGGAGTTTGGGGAATATTTATGTATATATATATATATATTTTTTTTTCCAAGCTCAGTTAGAATAGAGCATTTTTAGAGGATTTTTTTTAAATTGCATTTTAGGTTTTGAGCTACATGTGAACAACATGCAAGATTGTTGCATAGGTACCCACATAGCAGTGTGGTTTGTTGCCTTCCTTCCTTTCACCTGTATCAGTCATTTCTCCCCATGCTATCTCTTCCCACCTCCCCACTCCATCCCTTCCCCATTTCCGCCCAATGGACCGGAGTGTGTAATACTCCCCTCATTATGTCCATGTGTTCTCGTTGTTCAACACCCACCTATGAGTGAGAAGATGTGGTGTTTGATTTTCTGCTCTTGTGTCAGTTTGCTGAGAATGATGGTTTCCAGGTTCATCCATGTCCATACAAAGGACACAAACTCATCGATTTTGATGGCTGCGTAATATTCCATGGTGTATATGTACCACATTTTCTCTGTCCAGTCTATCATTGATGGTCATTTGGGTTGGTTCCAGGTCTTTGCAATTGTAAACAGTGCTGCAATGAACATTTGTGTGCATGTGTCCTTATAGTAGAATGATTTATAAACCTTTGGATGTATACCCAGTAATGGGGTTGCTGGGTCAAATGGAATTTCTATTTTTAGGTCATTGAGGAATCTCCACACTGTCTTCCACAATGGTTGAATTAATTTACACTCCCACCAACAGTGTAAAAGTGTTCCTATTTCTTCACATCCTCTCCAGCATCTGTTGTCTCCAGATTTTTTAATGATTGCCATGCTAACTGGTGTGAGATGGTATCTCAATGTGGTTTTGATTAGCATTTCTCTAATGACCAGTGATGATGAGCATTTTCTCATATGTTTGTTGGCCTCCTGTGTGTCTTCTTTTGTAAAGTGTCTGTTCATATCCTTCGCCCACTTTTGAATGGGCCTGTTTGTTTTTTTCCTTTGGATCTGTTTTAGTTTTTTGTAAATTCTGGATATCAGGCCCTTGTCAGGTGGGTAGACTGCAAATTTTTTTTCCCATTCTGTTGGTTTCCGATTCACTCTACTGACTGTTTCTTTTGCCGTGCAGAAGCTGTGGAGTTTGATTAGGTCCCATTTGTCTATTTTGGCTTTTGCTGACATTGCTTTTGGCGTTTTGGTCATGAAGTCCTTTCCTATGGCTATGTACTGAATGGTTTTGCCTAGATTTTCTTCTAGGGTTTTTATGGTGTTAGGTCTGATGTTTAAGTCTTTAATCCGTCTGGAGTTAATTTTGGTGTAAGGTGTCAGGAAGGGGTTCAGTTTCTGCTTTATGCACATGGCTGGCCAGTTTTCCCAACACCATTTATTAAACAGGGAATCCTTTCCCCATTGCTTGTTTCTGTCAGGTTTGTCAAAAATCAGATGGTTGTAGATATGTTGTATTTCCTCGGAGGCTTCTGTTTTATTCCATTGGTCTGTATTTCTGTTTTGGTACCAGTACCATGCTGTTTTGATTACTGTAGCCTTGTAGTATAGTTTGAAGTCTGGTAGTGTGATGCCTCCTGCTTTGTTCTTTTTGCTTAGGATTGACTTGGCTATGCGGGCTCACTTTTGGTTCCATATGAAGTTTAAGGTGTTTTTCCCAGTTCTGTGAAGAAGACGATTGGTAGCTTGAAGGGAATAGCATTAAATTTGTAAATTACTTTGGGTAATATGGCCGTTTTCACGATGCTGATTCTTCCTAACCATGAACATGGAATGTTTTTCCATCTGTTTGTGTCCTCTCTTATTTCTTTGAGCAGTGGTTTGTAGTTCTCCTTGAAGAGGTTTTTGTTATATTTCTACATACTTAATTATCTTTGTAGCAATTGTGAATGGCAGTTTGTTCTTGATTTGTCTCTATTTAAGTCTGTTACTGGTGTATAGGAATGCTTGTGGTTTTTGCACGTTGATTTTGTACCCTGAGACGTTGCTGAAGTTGTTTATCAGTTTCAGGAGATTTTGGGCTGGACGATGGAGTCTTCTAGTTATACAATCATGTCATCTGCAAATAGAGACAATTTCATTTCCTCCTTTTCTATTTGAATATCATTTATTTCTTTTTCTTGCCTGATTGCTCTGGTTAGAACTTCCGGTAGTATATTGAATAGGTGTGGTGAGACAGGGCATCCTTGTTTACAGCCAGATTTCAAAGGGAATGCTTCCAGTTTTTACCCATTCAGTATGATATGGGCTGTTGGTTTGTCATAAATAGCTTTTATTATTTTGAGATATGTTCTGTCAATACCTAGTTTATTGAAGGTTTTTAGCATAAAGGGCTGTTGAATTTTGTCCAAGGTATTCTCTGCATCAGTTGAGATATTCTTGTCTTTTTTGTCTTTGGTTCTGTTGATGTGGAGAATTATGCATATGGACTTGCATATGTTGAACCAGCCTTGCATCCCTGGGATGAATCCTACTTGATCATGGTGGATAAGCTTGTTGATATGCTGTTGCAATAGGCTTGCCAGTATTTTATTGAAGATTTTTGCATCTATGTTCATCATAGATATTGGCCTGAAGTTTTCTTTTTTTGTCGAGTTTCATCTGGTTTTTGGTATCAAGATGATGTTTTTCTCATAAAATGATATTGAAGGATTTCCTCTTTTTGGATTGTCTAAAATAGTTTGAGAAGTAATGGTACCAGCTTCTTTTTGTTTGTATGATAGAATTCGGTCGTGAACCCAGCTGGACCTGGGCTTTTTTTGGATAGTAGGTTCTTAATTGCTGCCTCTACTTTGGACCTTGTTATTGGTCTATTCAGGGTTTTGACTTCTTCCTGGTTTAGGCCTGGGAGGATGCAGGTGTTCAGGAATTTATCCATTTCTTCCATGTTTACTAGTTTATGTGCATAGAGTTGTTTGTAGTAATCTCTGATGATGGTTTGGATTTCTGTGTAATCTGTGGTGATATCCCCTTTATCATTTTTTATTGCATCAGTTTGGTTATTCTCTCTTCTTTTTTTTATTAATCTGGCTAGTGTTCTGTCAATTTTGTTGATCTTTTCGAGAAATCTGCTCCTGGATTTATTGATTTTTTGAAGAGGTTTTTGTGTCTCTATTTCCTTCATTTTGGCTCTGATCTTAGTTGTTTCCTGTCTTCTGCTAGGTTTTGAGTTTTTTTGATCTTGCTCCTCTAGCTCTTTCAATTTTGATAATAGGGTGTCAATTTTAGAACTCTCCTTTCTTCTCATGTGGGCACTCATTGCTATATATTTCCCTTTAGAGGATTTTATAAGTGAATTTTTCATTGTTATCTGGAGTTAAGAAAATATCACATATACATAACATACATGAATACGCAAAAAACAGAAATAGAGATCTCATAGTTTTCATCCTAAAATTTTAGCCTTGAATCTCGCATATGTATTCTCCTGGTTAATTTTAGATATCTGGTTGATTGGATTAAGAGACATGTAACTGGTAAAACATAGTTTCATTGTTTCTACTCATTCGATTACAAGTTCTCACGCATCAAAACTAATTAACAAAATGACAATTTCTAGGACTTCTGTGGGAGAGTATGGAAGGTCTTTTGAGCTTTGTAATACTATCAACTTAAGAATGATGAGGTTCATACATTTGGAAAGGAATGATTTTGGTTTTTATATTTTTATATATTTTTTTATTTTTTATTTTTTGAGTAGGTGTTTCACTCTCGTTGCCCAGGCTTGAGTACAATGGTGTGATCATGGCTCACTGCAACCTCCACCTCCCGGGTTCAAGCAGTTCTCCTTTCTTAGCCTCTCAATTAGTTGGGATTACAGATGTCTGTCACCAAGCCTGGCTAATTTTCTGTATTTTTAGTAGAGGCAGGGTTTCACCATGTTGGCCAGGCTGGTCTCAAACACCAGAACTTAGGTGATCCACCCACTTTAGCTTTCCAAAATGCTGCTATTACAGGCAGAAACGCCTGCAACTAGTGAGAGATTTACTTCCTGTAAAGGGTTACAGCCTGCAGGGTAGTTCTTTTAATAGGCTGGGAAGCACAGACTCCAGCCAGAAGCCAGAAGCAGACACTTTAAGAGAGAGATAAAGACAACCAAAATTTATGCTGAGTGGTATGGTCAAATACAAATATTTAATAAGCTCTAGGAGGAGTCATGAATATTTATGAAAGAAGAAATGAATGCAATCACAGCTGAGTTTCTTACTTTCTCTTGCGTCCCATGTATAAAAAATGGCAGTGTTACCATGATGACAGGGTAAAGGGTGAAGTTTTCAGCCTTCTGACATCAAAAGGTGAAGCAAAGGATGTGAAAAGATGCTCTGTGTATCCACTGTATGCTCTCCAGTCACTCTTTGTCATGGGTGGTGTTTTATCAGGCAAGAAAGGAAAGGGAGCTTCAGGCAGATGGTTGATATCAGTGGTGGAGTCTTTTGTAGGGGTTGGTTTCTCTTAAATCCTTTGGTTAGGTGTCTGTTCAGATTTGTGTGCATCTTTAATTGGGTTGCTTTACTTGTTTTTTATTTTTATTTTTATTTTATTTATTTATTTATTTTTTGAGATGGAGTTTCACTCTTGTTACCCAGGCTGGGGTGCCCTGGCACGATCTTGGCTCACCACAACCTCCACCTCCTGGGTTCAGGCAATTTTCCTGCCTCAGCCTCCTGAGTAGCTGGGATTACAGGCATGCCCCACCATGCCCAGCTAATTTTGTGTATTTTTAGTAGAGATGGGGTTTCATCATGTTGACCAGGATGTTCTCGATCTCTTGACCTCATGATCCACCCACCTCAGCCTCCCAAAGTATTGGGATTACAGGCTTGAGTCACTGCACCCAGCCCACTTTACTTGGTTTTAAGATATTTTTGTATATTGAATAGAAATTATTTCCCCGATCTGTATTTTGCAAATAGTTTCTTTCAATATGTGGCTTCTGTTTTTATTCCCTTAACAAGATATTTTCCAGAGTATACCCTTTTAGTATTAAAAAGTTCACCTAATTCTTTCTTTGGTGTGTATTGACACTTTGTGTTGTTTGTTAAAATTCATTACCGAACCCAAGAGCAGATAGCTTTTATTGTATGTTTTCCTCTAGAAATGTATAGTTTTGCATTTTTGGTGTAAGGACGATTTTGAGTGATTATTTGAATAAGCTGCAAAGTTTCCATCTACATGTATTTTATTTCCTATGGCTTCCAATGAATTGTTCCTTCACTTATTTTGGGAAAGACACAGGATAGTGGGCTCTGTTAGAGTCGGTAGACAGCTAGACATAAACATGATGGTAAGACTCAGCTGGAGGGACCGCCAAAAATTTATATATTAGTAGCATCTCTAATGCTGGAGTGGATGAACACTTGTAAGTTGTGGGTCGGAGGAAAAAAAGGTACCTATGCAGAAAGAAACAGCCTAGAACTCCTCTTAGGATGCCCCGATCATCATTCACTCTACAGTTAAAATGTCAGAAAATTGCTAGCTACATGCTGATAAGGACAAAGGGAACATTTTTAAGAGAAATCTGAGGAGGATTTCTCTTCTCAGATTAGGGCAGGAAAGGGCATCCAAAAGAGATAGAGAGGCACAGGAGGTACAGATGTGACTGCTGCAGGGCCTTCCTGGGAGGCAGGAAGGAGCCAACCACAACAGTGGATTTGGATTGGTCACCTTGTTGGATTGATCCAACAAGAGGACCCTGCAGTGCTCTAGTTCCCATCAAGAAAGTGTTGCCAGGACTCGATGGGAAAGAGGGTCTTGTAGTGGCAATTGGAGCACTGCAGGGCTCTCTTGCTCACAGTGTAGTGGCAATACGTAGGCTACTAGAAACCAGGGCAGTGCTACATCCTCTTGCTCACGGTGTGGTGCTGGCCGCTGAGGGAGTGCCCCCACTACACCACAAGTAAGAGTACCCAGCAGCACAGGCACCACACCGTGAGCAAGAGGATGTAGCACTGCCCTGGTTGCTAGCAGCCTGCGTATTGCCACTACACTGTGAGCAAGAGAGCCCTGCAGTGCTCCAATTGCCAGTAGGTGATGCCGGTCACCACACTGTAAGAGAGTCCTGCAGTGGCCCTAGCCATCAGAAATGGGCGTGGACACAGCATCGTGATCAAGAGGGCCCTGCACTGTCTGGCCCCCAGCAGGGGGTGTCCACGCCCACCTTTCAGAATCCTGAGGTCCCGCCACAGGTGTGCATCATATCACACCACCGTGGAGCATTGTGTCACAGCAATTTGCAGAGTTGCATTCTCCTCTGTATAGAACTGGGGGGCGTTGTGAGGGTGGAGCTGCGTCCTTCTCAGCACAGACCCTGGGGTGGGGTTCTTACTGCAAGAGGGCCTTGCAATGGCTTTAGCTGCTCTCAGGGGGTGTGGGAACAGGACCAAGAGCAAGAAGACCCCACACGGCCTGGCCACCTGTAGGGGGCGCCCAAGCCTGCCTTTTCAGTTGACGTCTCCACACCAGACCAGTGAGCTGTGAAGTTGCATTCTCCTCAGTACAGACCTGTGGGACATCGTGAGGGTGGAGCTGCATTCCTCACCACACAGACATAGAGGGCATGGCCTTGGTTTGGGACAACTCTGTGTCATGTCCACAGTGAGTAAAATCCATCCTGTTTGCATTCCTGACTACTTAGGGTCAGAGACTAGTAAGAAGAGCTCTGTGTGGAAAACTGGACATGAAAAGACCCTCTGAATCCTGCACACCTAGGTTCTCCCCACCCCAGGTCAGGCGGCTGCAGTGTGAGGTGCTCACCTCAGCCTCAGAAGACAAATGGAGCATTCCTAAGGTAGATATGACCTCTGAAATATGAATACAATAACCCCAGTGCTCAGGTAGAAAACACATAATGATAATGCAAGGTCTCCATCCAAAAATGTTGCAATAAAATCCACACTACTAATGTGGCCTTGCCAGTACAGCAGTTTTAATACTCAACACTGACATATCAGTGCAAACATAGAAACTAATGAATGCTTAGGGTTTAGGGTGAGGATTAGGGCTAGCAGATAGGGTTAGAGTTAGGGGTTACCAGTTAGAGGTTAGGATACAGGGGTTAGAAAAATTTTAGGCCAAATAAATTTAATCTGAGCAAAATTTAAACTGTTTTGATAAAACAAAAGTTGCATGAATGCCTGAAGCACAAGAATGAAAAACAGGGCTTGAGGCTTCGAGCTCTTAGCGGTGGCAGCTGAGTGAGGTTTCTCATTGGCTCCAGCTTGGCAACTGCTGGTTGTGGGGTTGGTTCCCTCAGCGTTAATAGTCATACGGCCAACTGGCAGCTGGGCTTTTTGTCATTGACTGGTTGGTTTGTTAATGTTTTTAAGTCAGTTTATATGCCTCAAAGTTTGGTTTCCATTTGCTTAAGCAAGACCTCAGGCTAACAGCTTCCTCCTTTTTCTCTTTAACATGTCAAAACCATAATTCATTTTTATTTTACTTTCCTGTCATTAATAGAATTAAGTTTACACTTTTGTTGTCATTCAGAAGGTCGGTTTAATTGGTAACCTATTTGTGATGTTGCATAAAATAATATTTGTTAATTATTAGCATCTTAGGTAGATGAAATATGTTAACTCTATTAAGTTTTGTTATTAAACCATGGCAGTTCAGTTGCTTTTTTTTTTTTTTTTTTTTTTTCTCCCAGGCTTTAACCATTTAAAACACACTTAAGCATCTCCTAACAATGTGCATACTTTCTGAGAAATGTGTCCTTAGTGATTTCATCTTTGTGCAAACACCATCGAGTGTCCGTATAAAAACCTGGATTGTGCAGCCCACTTCACATGCAAGTGATACGGTATAGCTTCTTGCTTTCAGGCTACATACCTGTATAGCTCATCTCTGTACTGAATGCTGCAGTCAAATGTCACACCATAGTGATTGTGGATTTTGATCCCAAAATATCTGAGTTAGGTCTCAGTCAAGTAGAAAGCTTATTTTGCCAAGGTTAAGGACCTCCCCATGACACAGCCTCAGAAGTCATGACAGCATATTCCCAAGGTGGTCAGGGTAGAGCTTGCTTTTTGTATATTTTATAGAGACATGAGACACCAATCAATATGTGTAAGATGTAAAGTCATTTGATTCAGTGAGGTGGAAAAGCTGGAAGTAGGAAGGTGGGGTGGGGTGTAGTTCTAGGGTCAGAAGTAGATAAAACAAAAGTTGCATTCTTTGAATTGTTTGATCAACCTTCCACTGAATACTATTTAGTCTGATTCAGCGAATTTGCATTTTTACATATACAATAGGGCAGAGGAATGGTGTGATCTTGGCCCACCACACCCGCCTCCTCCCTGGTTTAAGGGATTGTCTTGCTGTATCCTCCCCAGCAGCTGCTGTCAGGTGGCTCTCGAGCTCCCGACCTCAGGTGATCCTCCTGCTTTGGCCTCTCAAAGTGTTGGTATTACAGGCATGAAGAGCCACAGTGCCTGGTCAGAAAGCTTACTTTGATTCTGATATTGTCAACTGTATTTCAGGTATAACTTGTTTTTCTTGAAGCATTAAATACTGCATTGTTATTGTATTACACTAATAAAACAGAGATCCCTTTTTGTCACATTCATTGCTAGTGGTATTGACAAGTAAATTTAGATATATTCCAGAGTCTGGGCCTCCAGTAATTCTTAGGGATCCTCTAAAGGTAAATTACCTTTTCTCACCAGACACAGTGACATCTAAAGTCACATTGATTTTACTGCCACTTTTGTTTCTCTAGTTTCATTGATTTCTTCAAAAAATCTTTGGGGGAATAACTTTGACTATCCCTTTAAACTTCTCAGTATTAGAAAGCATAGTCATGAAACATTGAATAATTGTGGTTAAAAATTCCCTTTACTGTCTTCTTTTGAATATTGTTTCCAATGGCAAATATTTGTTTTTGTTTTATTGTAGCTAAAAGGAATGCTGGGAAACAAAACAAAGACCAGCATTCATTATAATAAGTGATTCAGTCACAATCAATTGCTATTTTACCTTTTTTATAAAGTTATAGTTTTGAAATCGTCCTGCTGTAAATGGAAATAGTCTCCAAAATCTGAATTATTTCCTTGTTTCTAAGGTGAACAGATTTCCTAGCGAGTGAACCACAACACAAGAAAAAAGATATGATAAATATGTTTACATGGCTGTGTTATTTTAACATAAATCTTGTAAAATAGGCATTTCATTGAAATTATATATGTTTGCATCAATTACTTTGCAGCATCATGAATGCTCATGTTTTGAAAAGTAGGAATAGTTAGTGACAATTACTACTTATTAGTACAAATAAGTAAGCAGATATTTGAAAATGTTTACAATTTTTAAATAAAGGTTTTATTTTATATTACTTTTAGATTCACACTGAAATTGGGAGGAAAATGCAGATTTCCTCTGTATACCCAAACTAATTTCTCATATAAATATATCAACATGTATCAGATATGTGATTATTATTATTATTATTATTATTATTATTATTATTATTATTTTGAGATGTAGTCCTGCTCTGTAACACAGGTTGGAGTGCAATGCCATGATACTTGCTCATTGCACCCTCTACCTGCCATGTTTAAGCCATTCTACTGCTTCAGCCTCCTAAGCAGCTGGGATTGCAGGTGCCCACCAGCACACTTGGCTAATATTTTATATTTTTAGTAGAGACGGGATTTTGCCATGTTGGCCAGGCTGGTTTGGAACTCCTGACCTCAGATTATTTACCTGTATAAGCCTTCAAAAGTTTTGGGATGACAGGCATGAGCCAACATGCCCAGCCTACTATCAGTATATTTCTTTTGGTTAGGTATCTGTTCAGATATTTACCCAGTTTTAAAATCACGTATATATTTTGTAAATATCTTCTCACATCTCCCTTGTCATTTTTGTTCTCTGAATACGCTTTTGCACAGTAGAATACTTAGTTTTATAAAGTCTGTGTTACCAAAATTTTCATGAATTAACACTTGATGTTTTGTGTTACAACTCAACACCAAACTCAATGTCATATAGATTTTCTTTTAGATTTTTTTGTAGTTTTGCATTTAAAATTAGAGTCTCTGGGCTATTTTGAGTAGGTTTTTGTTTTTCTTAATTTGTGTATATATTCATTTTATTCTACATGGCTTCCAAAGTCTTCCATCACCGTCTTTGGGAAGGAATGGCTACAGTGGGTTTCATTTTGGTTTGAATTTCTAAAATTATTACATTGATTAAACTCAATATTAAATTTTATAGGTATTTCAGGACAACCAGATGGGGTTGCTCGTCCACCTAGAAACTGAGCAAGATGTCTGTGCTGAGCTCTGGCATCACCAAAGGGTGCACAAACCCACCACTGACCAACTTCGCTCTGAGGTGCCAGAAGCAGCAAGGACCTTTATCTTCCTCAGGACAGCATGAAGGTCATGTCGACTTGGTGTTGTTCATTGGTGAGTAACAAACTTCCTGTCTAAAGCCCTGAGTGCAGAGGAGAGTCTTTAGAGAGTACTCAGCAGAGGAAGGAATTCAGCTAGAAAAACAAAACCCTCAAATCCACTGTTTTGACTACACTCTGATATTGTCAGTGTCCAAGAGAGTGTGGCTGCTAATAAGTATTCTCACAGTGGTCTCTAATATAGCAATCACACCGTGCCCTAACGCTAATATAATATTCACACCATGCCCTAACACTGATATCCAAATCATGCCATAACACTAATATAGCCACACAGTAGCTTCTAATACTAGTAAATACAATTACATCTACTAATTGGACCCTGTTGACATTGAGACTTTTATAAGGATTTCACAGCTTTGGTTGAACTATAACCTCTATAACGGATTTTGATGAGGTCTTTGCTTTCCTCGCATGGTATTGCTATGGTTGTTTTAAAAAAGAGTTTACTTTCCAATAATGTCATACTTCTAGGAACCTTCCAATAACAGTACAAAATATAACCTGTTTCTTCTCTTAGATTTTGCAGCAGTTGTTGCTGTACCAGATTTACAATGTCCCAGAAAATGCTTCTGTATATTTTATCCAAAGTACACTTTCCCAGGTAACCACCACATAACCCCTAGATCAGGAAATCAGCATGATTCCTACACGATAATTCGGTCTACAAACTCATTTCACTTTTACCTTCTGCACCACCTGGGAGTATGATTGACACACTTAAAGAGCATACAAGTTTTTTTTTTTTTTTTTTTTTTTTTTTTGAGACGGAGTATCACTCTTATTACCCAGGCTGGAGTGTGCCATGACTCGATCTCAGCTCACCACAACCACCACCTCCTGGGTTCAGACAATTCTCCTGCTTCAGCCTCCAGAGTAGCTGGGATTACAGGCACTCACCACCATGCCCAGCTGTTTTTTTGTTTTGTTTTGTTTTGTTTTGTTTTGTTTTTGTATTTTTAGTGGAGACATGGTTTCACCATGTTGACTGGGATTGTCTTGATCTCTTGACCTCGTGATCTACCCGCCTCAGCCTCCCAAAGTGCTGGGATTACAGCAAGTTTTTGTTTGAACACCTGTCTTCAGTCCTTTGGGGTATATCCTGAAAAATGAAATCAGTGATTCATGGCAAATCTATTTGTAACTGTTTGAAGAAACAACAAATGATTTTACACATAGGATGGACCGTTTAATATGGTCAGAAGCAGCATTTAAGGGTTCAAGTTAAGGGATATCTTTGTCAACTCTTTTTTTTCCTGTTTTTTAGTGTAACTATTCTAGTGTGAAATTATTTGAATTTTTTTTTTTTTTCACACAAAGTATTTCACTGTCACCAAGACTGGAGTGCAGTAGTACCCACGTCGACTAACTGCAAACTTCACTTCCCGGGTTGAAGTGATCTTCCTACCTCAACCATCTGAGGATCTGGGATTATAGTCACATGCCACTATGACCGGCTAATTTTTGCATTTTTCCATAGAGTCAGGTGTTCTTCATGTTGGTCAGGCTGGTCTCTAACTGCTAAGGTCAGGAGATTTCCTAGCCTCAGCCTCCCAAATTCTTGGGTTTGCAGGCGTAAACCAGTGCTCAGCTGCAACTCTCAGGTGAAACAGACCTGCTAGAAGAAACGGGTTTCTAATTTGCTGAATCTAAACATAGATGCAACTTCCTAAGTTCAATGAACACACAGCAGAGCAGTTTGTAAGATTCGTTTCTTCTAAGTTTCAGATGCAGTATTATTGTTAATTCTATGTCCAGATTTGGCTACAAATATCTGTTTTTAGAATCTCCAAAAAAAAAAAAGGGTTTTTGAAATGCTGCATAGACACATCAGTTTAAGCCTCTAATTTGAATGCACACATTGACAAACATTCTGCTAGAAAGCTATATATTTTTTTTTAGAGCCAGATATTTCTCATTAAAGTGTATACTCCCATTAACTGTGGAATGTTCTAACTCACTGAATCTAAACATAGATGCAACTTCCTTCAGTGAACCAACACATAGCAGAGCAGTTTGAAAGACACATTTCTTTTGTGTTTATACGCAGTCTTACTGCTAATTCTTATATGGTGGGATTTGGCTGTAAATATCTGTTTTTAGATTCTTTAAAGAAAGGATTCCTGAACTTCTGCATACACACATCAGTTTAACTTTGTAAGTTGAATGCACACATTGACAACCATTTTGCTAGATAGCTCCGTTTTTGTTTTAGAGCCAGATAGTTCTCATTACAGGGTATACTACGATTCACACTGGAATATCCAAATGCAGCTTCTAGAAGAGACATTTCTATCTCGCTGAATCTATAGATAGATGCAACTCACTAAGGTGAACAAAAACACAGCAGAGCAGTTTGAAAGATTCATTTCTTCTGTGTTTTAGGTTCAGTCTTACCACTAATTCTTATACACTGGAATTTTGCTGAAAATATCTGTTATTAGATTCCCCAAAAAAGGGTATCTGAACTGCTGCATACACATCAGTTTAACTCTGTACGGTGAGTGCACACATTGAAAACCATTCTGCTGTGTAGTTCCGTTTTTATTTTAAAGCCAGATATTTGTCATTACAGTTTATACTCCCATTCAGTTTGGAATGTCCAAACGCAGCTTCTCGAAGAAACATTTCTCTAACTCGCTGAATATAAAGATAGCTGCAAATCCCTAAAGTGAAGGAACACACAGCAGAGCAGTTTAAAAGATACTTTTCTTCTGAGTCTTAGACACAGTCTTACTGCTAATACTTATATATCTGGAATTCGCTGGAAATATCTGTTTTCAGATTCTCCAAAGAAAGGTTTTCTGGACTGCTGCATATACAAATCAGTGTAACTCTGTACGTTGAATGCATACATTAACTAACATTCTGATAGATAGCTCCATTTTTTATTTTAGAGTCAGATATTTCTGATTGCAGCATGTGCTCCATTCACTATAAAATATACAAATGCAGCTCCTAGAAGAAACATGTTTCTAACTCGCTGAATCTAAAGATATATGAAACTCCTTAAGGTGAATGAACATACAGCAGAGAAGTTTGAAAGATACGTCTTTTTTGTGCTTTAGATGCAGTCTTACTAATAATTCTCATATGCCAGAATTTGGCTGGAATATCTGTTTTTAGATTCTCCAAAGAAAGTGTTTCTGAACTGCTGTGTACACATATCAGTCTAACTCTGTAAGGTGAAAGAATATATTGACAGTTCTGCTAAATAGCTCCATTTATGTTTTACAGCCAGATATTTCTTCTTACAGCATATACTTAACTGCACTCTGGAATGTCAAAACACAGCTCCTAGCAGCAATGGGTTTCTAACTTGTTGAACCTAAAGATAGATGCACCTCCCTAAGGTGAATGAACACATAGCAGAATACTTTGAAAGATATGTCTCTTCTTTGTTTTAGACTCATTCTGACTGCTAATTCACATATGCCTGGAGTTGGCTGGAAATATCTGTTTTTAAATTCTCCAAAGAAAAGGTTTCTGAAACTGCTGCATGCACACATCAGTGTAACACTGTAAGGTGAATGCACACATTGACAATCATTCTGCTAGATAGCCCCTTTTTTGTTTTAGAGCCAGATATTTCTCATTACACTATACACTCCCATTCACTCTGGAAAGTCTGAACACAGCTCCTAGAAGAAAAGTGTTTCTAACTCGCTGAATCTAAAGATAGATGCAACTCCCTAAGGTTAATGAACACACAGCAGAAAAGCTTGAAATAGAGGTTTCTTCTGTGTTTTAGATGCAGTGTTATCACTAATTCTCACATGCTGCGATTTAGCTGGAAATATCTGTTTTTACATACTCAAAAGAAAGGGTTTCTGAACAGTTGCATGCAGACATAAGTGTAACTCTGTAAGGTGAATGGACGTATTGACAGTATTTCAGCTATGTGGCTCCATTTTAGTTTTAGAGGCAGATATTTCCCATTGCAGCTCGTACTTCCATTAACCTGGAATGTCCAAACGCAGCTCCTAGAAGAAACATGTTTTTAACTCGCTGAATCTAATTATGGATGTAATTCCCTATAGTGAACGAACGCACAACAGAGCAGTTTGAAAGATGCATTTCTTCTGTATTTTAGACAGAGTCTTACTAGTAATTCTCATATGCCTCGATTTGGCTGGAATATCTGTTTTTAGATTCTCCAAAGAAAAAGTTTCTGAACTACTGCATCTACAGATCACTGTAACTCTGTAAGGTGAATGAAGACATTAACATTCATTCTGCCAGATACTTCTGTTTCAGTTTTAGAGTGAGATATTTTCCTTCACAGCATGTACTCCCATTCACTCTGAAATGTCTAAATGAAGCTCCTAGAAGAAACGTGTTTCTATGTCACTGAATCTAAAAATATATGCAGCACCCTAAGATGAATGAAAACACAACAGAACAATTTGAAAGATACGTTTCTTCTGTGTTGCAGACAGTGCTACTGCTAATTCTCAAATGACTGTATTTGGCTGGAAATATCTGTTTTTAGATTCTTCAAAGAAAGGGATTCTGAACTGTTTCATACACACATTAGCATAACTCTGTAATGTGAATGCACACTTTGATAACAATTCCGCTACATAGCTCTGTTTTTGTTTTAGAGCTAGATATTTCTCATTGCAGCATGTACCCCCATTTGCTCTGAAATTCCCAAGCACAGCTCCTAGAAGAAACGTATTTCTAACTTGCTTAATCTAAATATAGGTAAAACTCTCTAAGGTGAACAAACACACAGAAGAGCAGTTTGAAAGAGAAGCTTCTTCTGTGATATAGACGCAACCTTACTGCTAATTAGGCTGAAAATATTTGTTTTTAGATTCTCCAAAAACATAAAAAAAAAAAAGTTTCTGAACTGCAGCACACATACATCAGTATAACTCTGTAAGGTGAATGCACACATTGACAATCATTCTACTAGATTGCTCCGTTTTTGTTTTAGAGCTAGATATTTCTCATTAGAGCATATACTCCCAATCACTCTGGAATGTCCAAACGCAGCTCCTAGAAGAAAGGTGTTTCTATCTCAATGACTCTAAAGATAGATGCAACTCCTTAAGGTGAAGAAACACACAGCAGGGCAGTTTAAAAGAAACATTTCTGGCTGTGTTTTAGATGCAGTCTTACTGCTAATTTTCATATGCCTGGATTTGGCTGGAAATATCTGTTTTTAGATTCTCCAAAGAAGGGGTTTCTGCAATGCTGCATACACACATCACTGTAACAATGTAAAGTGAATGTACACGTTGAGAACCATTCTGCTAGATACCCTCATTTTTGTTTTAGAGCCAGATATTTCCCATTACAGCCTATACTCACATTCACTCTGGAATGTCCATGAGCAACTCCTAGAAGAAACGTGTTTGTAAAGCCAGGCACGGTGGCTCAAGCCTGTAATCCCAGCACTTTGGGAGGCCGAGGCGGGTGGATCACGAGGTCAAGAGATCGAGACCATTCCGGTCAACATAGAGAAACCCCGTCTCTACTAAAAATACAAAAAATTAGCTGGGCATGGTGGCACGTGCCTGTAATCCCAGCTACTCAGGAGGCTGAGGTAGGAGAATTGCCTGAACCCAGGAGGCGGAGGTTGCGATGAGCCGAGATCGCGCCATTGCACTCCAGCCTGGGTAACAAGAGCAAAACTCTGTCTCAAAAAAAAAAAAAAAAAGAAAAGAAAAAAAAGAAACGTGTTTGTAACTCGCTGAATCTGAAGACAGATGCAACTCCCTAAGGTGAAATAACACACAGCCAAGCAGTTTGAAAGATATGTTTCTTCTGTGTTTATGACACAGTCTTACTGCAAGTTCTTAAATGCCTGGATTGGACTGGCAATATCTGTTTTTAAATTCTCCAAATAAAGGGTTTCTGAAATGCAGCATACACACATCAGTGTAACTCTGTAAGGTGAATGCATGCATTGATAACCACTCTGCTAGATAGCTCCGTTTTTGTTTTAGAGCCAGATATTTCTCATTAGAGCATATACTTCCATTCACTCGGGAATGTCCAAATGCAGCGACTGTAGAAGAAATGTGTCTATAACTCGCTGAATCTCAAGATAGCTGCAACTCTCTAAGGTGAAATAACACACAGCAGAGCAGTTTGAGAGATACGTTTCTTCTGTGTTTTATATTCAGTCTTACCACTAATTCTCATATGCATGGATTTGGCTGGAAATATCTGTTTTTAGATTCTCCAAAGAAGGTTATCTGAATAGCTGCAAATACACATCAGTGAAACTCTGTAAGGTGAATACACACATTGACAATCATTCTACTAGATAGCTCAGTTTTTGTTTTAGAACCAGATATTTTTATTTCTAAATATAGAAATCCCATTTGACCCAGCAATCCCATTACTGGGTATATATCCAAAGGATTATAAATTATTATACTATAAGGACACGTGCTCATGAATTTTCATTGCAGCACTGTTTACAATAGCAAAGACCTGAAACCAACCCAAATGCCCGTCAATGATAGAATGGACAGGGAAAATGTGGTACATATACACCATGGAATATTATGCAGCCATCAAAAACGATGAGTTCATGTCCTTTGCAGGGACATGGATGAGCCCAGAAACCGTCATTCTCAGCAAACTGACACAAGAGTAGAAAATCAAATATCTCATATTCTCACTCATAGGTGGGTGTTGAACAATGAGAACACATGGACACGGGAAAGGGAATTCTATACACTGGGGCCTGTGGGGGGGAAATGGGGGAGGGATGGGGGATGGGGAGGTGGGGAGAGATAGCATGGGGAGAAGTGACAGATATAGGTGAGGGGAAGGAAGGCAGCAAATCACACTGCCATGTGTGTACATATGCAACAATCTTGGATGTTTTTCACATGTACCCCAAACCTAAAATGTAATTAAAAAATAATTATTATTTTTTAAAAAAGGAAAAATATGTTTCTTCTGTTTTTTAGACACAGACTTACCACTAATTCTCATATGGCCGGATTTGGCTGGAAATATCTGTTTTCACATTCTCCAAAGTAATGGTTTCTGAACTACTGCATACACACATCAGTGTAACTCTCTAAGGTGAATGCACACATTGACAACCATTCTCCTAGATAGCTCAGTTTTTGTTTTAGAGCCAGATATTTCTCATTACAGCATATGCTCCAATTCATTCTGTAATACCCAAATACAGCTTCTAGAAGAAACCTGTTTCTAACTCGCTGAATCTAAAGATAGATGCAACTCACTAAGGTGAATGAACACACAGCAGAGCAGGTTGAATGATATGTTGCTTCTGTGTTTTAATCACAGTCTTACTGCTAATACTCATATACCTGGATTTGGTTGGAAATACCTGTTTTTAGATTCTCCAGCAAAAGGGTTTCGAACTGCAGCATACACATATCAGTGTAATTCTGAAAGTTTGATAACTTTTCTGACAGATATCTTCATTTTTGTTTTAGAGCCAGATATTTCTCACAACACCATATATTCCTGTTCACTCTGGAATGTACAAATTCAGCTCCTAGAAGAAACATGTTTCTAACTCGCTCAATCTAAAGACAGATGCAACTCCCTAAGGTGAAAGAACACACAGAAGAGTTGTTTTAAAGATAGGTTTCTTCTGTGTTTTAGACGCACTGTTACAGCTAATTCTCATATGCCTGGATTTGGCTGGAAATATCGGCTTTTAGATTTTCCAAGCAGTTTCTTAACTGCTGCATACACACATCAGTGTAACTCTATAAGGTGAATGCACACATTGACAAACATTATGCTACATAGATCTGTTTGTGTTTTAGAGCCAGATATTTCTCATTACAGCATATATTCCCATTCACTCTGGAATGTCCAAACGCAGCTCCTAGAAGAAATGTATTTCTAACTCTTTGAATCTAAAGATAAATGCAACTCCCTAAGGTGAATGGACACACAGCAGAGTGGCTTCAACGACACATTTCTTCTGTGACTTAGACATAGTTTTACCTCTAATTCTCATATGCCTCAATTTTGCTGGAAATATCTGTTTTTAGATTCTTCATAGAAAGGGTTTCTGAAATGCTGCATGCATACGTCAGTGTAACTCTGTAAAATGAATGCACACATTGACAAACATTCTGATAGATAGTTCCGTTTCAGTTTTAGAGTCAGACATTTCCCATTACAGCATACTCCCACTCACTCTGGAATGTCCAAACACAGCTCCTAGGAGAAATGTGTAACTCACTGAATCTACTGACATATGCAATTCCCCAAGGTGAAAGTACACACAGGAGCGCAGCTTGAAAGATACGTGTCTTCTGTGTTTTACACACAGCCTTACAGCTAATTTTCATATTCCTGGAATTGGCTGAAAATATCTGTATTTAGATTTCCCAAAGAAAATGTTTCTGAACTGCTGCATAAACACATCAGCATAACTCTGTAAAGTGACTGCACACATTTACAACCATTCTGCTAGATAGCTCCGTTTTTTTTTTTTTAAGTACCATATATCTCTAATTTCAAAATGTACCCCCATTCACTCTGGAATGTCCAAACGCTGCTCCTAGAAGAAACGTGTTTCTAACTCACAGAATTTAAAGATACGTGCAACTCCCTAAGGTTAACGGAATCACAGCAGAGCAGTCTGAAAGATACGTTTCTTCTGTGTTTTAGAAGCAGTCTTAAAGCTAATTCTCATATGTCTGGATTTGGCTGGAAATATATCTTTTTATATTCTGTAAAGAAAGGCTTTCTAAACTGCTGCTTACACACATCAGTGTAACTCTGTAAGGAGAAGGCACACATTGACAACTATTCTGCTAGATAGATCCGTTTTTGTTTTAGAGCCAAATACTTCTCATTACAACATATATTCCCCTCACTAAGGAATGTCCAAACGCAGCTCCTTGAAGAAATGTGCTTTTTACTCTCTGAATCTAAAGATAGATGCCACTCCATAAGGTGAACGAACATGCAGCAGAGCAGTTTGAACGATACGTTACTTCTGTGTTTTAGACGCAGTCTTACTGTTAATTCCCATATGCCTGCATTTGGCTGGAAATATCTGTTTTTAGATACTTTAAAGAAAGGGTTTCTAAACTGCTGCATAGACACATCAGTGTAACTGTGGAAGGTGAATGCACACATTGACAAGCATTCTGCTAGATAGTTCCATATTTATTTTAGAGCCATAAATTTCCCATTACAACAAATACTTCAATTCACTCTAGAATTTCCAAATGCAGCTCCTAGAAAAAAGTGTTTTCAACTCGTTGAATCAAAAGATACATGTAAATCTCTAAGGTAAACGAACACAACAGAGCAGTTTAAAAAATAAGTTACTTCTGTGTTTCAGACACAGTCTTACCTATAATTCTCATATGTCAGGGTTTGGCTGGAAATATCTGTTTTAGATTCTCCAAAGTAAAGGTTTCTGAACTGCTGCATACACATATCAGTGTTTTCTGTAAGTTGAATGCACACATTGATAACGATTCTACTAGATAGCTCAGTTTTTGTTTTAGAGCCAGATATTTCATGTTACAGCATATGCCCCCACTCACTCTGGAATGTCCAAATGCAGCTCCAAGAAGAAACGTGTTTCTAACTCACTAAAACTAAAGATAGCTGCAACTCCCTAAGGTGATTGAATACACAGCAAAGCAGTTTGAAACATACATTTCTTCTGTATTATAGATGCAGTCTAACCGCTAATTCTCATATGTCTGGATTTGGCTGGAAATACCTGTTTTTAGATTCTTCACAAAAGGGGTTTCTAAACCGATGCATGCACACATCAGTGAAACTCTGTAATGTGAATGAAGACATTGACAACCATTCTGTGAGATACCTCTGTTTTAGTTTTAGAGCCAGATAATTTCCATTAGAGCATATAATCCCATTTATTCTGGAATGTCCAAACACAGCTCCAGGAAGAAATAGGTTACTATCTCACTGAATCTAAAAAATAGATTCAACTCCCTAAGGTGAATGAACACACAGCAGAGCAGTTTGAAAGATATGTTTCTTCTGTGTTTTAGATGCAGTCTTATCACTAATTCTCATATGACTGAATTTGGCTGGAAATATCTGTTTATAGATTCTCCAAAGAAAGAGTTTCTGAACTGCTGCATACCCACATCACTGTAACTCTCTTAGGTGAATGCATACATTGACAGCCATTCTGCTTGTTACCTCTGATTCTGTATTAGAGCCAGATATTTCTCATTACGGCATATACTCCCATTCACTCTGGAATGTCCAAACACACTCCTAGAAGAAACGTGTTTCTAACTCGCTGAATCTAAATGTAGATGCAACTCCCTAAGGTGAATGGACACGCAGCAGAGCAGCTTGAAAGACATGTTTCTTTTGTGTTTTAGACACAGTCTTACCAATAATTCTCATATGCCTGGATTAGGCTAGAAATATTGGTTTTTAGATTCTTCCAAGAAAGGGTTTATGAACTGCTGCATACACACATTGTTGTAATTCTGTAAGGTGAATGCACACATTGGCAACCATTTTGCTAGATAGGTCTGTTTTGGTTTGGGAGCCAGATATTTCTTATTACAGCATGTACTCCCATTCATTCTGGAATGTCCAAATGCCAATTCCTAGAAGAAATGTGTTTCTATCTTGCTGAATCAAAATATAGATTCAAATCTCCAAGGTGAAAGAACACACAGCACAGCAGTTCAAAAGTAAGGTTTCTCCTGTGTTTTAGACTCAGTGTTAATGTTAACTCTCATATGCCTGGATTTGGTTGGAAGTATCCGTTTTTAGATTCTCCAAAGAAAGGGTTTCTGAACTGCTGTATACACCCACCAGTGTATCTCTGTAAGGTGAATGCACACATTGATAACCATACTTCTCGATAGCTCTGTTTTTGCTTTAGAACCTCATATTTTTCATTACAGCATAAACCCCCATTCACTCTGGAATGTCCAAACACAGCTTATAGAAGAAATATTTTCCTAACTCGCTGAATCTATAGATAAATGAAGCTTTCTAAGGTGAACAAACACACAGTAGAGTAGTTTGAAAGATACGTTTCTTCTGTGTTTTAGACGCAGTCTTATGCTTATTCTCATATGCCGGGATTCGGCTGGAAATATCTGTTTTTGGATTCTCCAAAGAAAGGGTTTCTGAATTGTTGCATACACACATCATTATAACTCTGTAATACTGCAAGTAAAACACAGAAGAAACATATCTTTCAAACTTCTCTGCTGTGTGTTCGTTCTCCTTAGAGAGTTGCCTCAATGTTTAGACTCAGCGAGTTAGAAACACGTTTCTTCTACGAGGTACACTTGGACATTTCAGAGTGAATGGGAGTATATGTTGTAATGTGAAATATCTGGTTCTAAAACAAAAACTGAGCTATACAGCAGAATGGTTGTCAATATGTGCATTCACCTTACAGAGTTACACTGAGGTGTGTATGTAGAAGTTCAGAAAACCTATTTTTGGAGAATCTAACAGATATTTCCAGGCAAATCCAGGCATATGAGAATTAGCAGTAGGACTGAGTCTAAAACATAGAAGAAACATCTTTCAAACTGCTCTGCTGTGTGTTTGTTCACCTTAGGGAGTTGCATCTATCTTTAGATTATGTGAGTTAGAAACACATTTCTTCTAGAAGCTACGTTTGGACATTCCAGAGTGATTGGGAGTATATGCTGTAATGGGAAATATTAAGCTCTAAAACTAAAAGGGCGCTATCTAGCTGGATGTTTGGCAATGTGCACAGAGTTACACTGATGTGCACGCAGCAGTTTGGAAACCCTTTGTTTTGGTAATCTAAAAACAGATATTTTCAGCCAAATATTGGCATATGAGAATTAGTGGTAAGACTGCATCTGAAACAAAGAAGAAACATATCTTTCAAACTGTGTTCGTTCATCTTGGGGAGTTTCATCTATCTTTAGATTCAGTGAGTTAGAAACATGTTTGTTCTAGGAGCTGCATTTGTGCATTCCAGAGTGAATGAGAGTATATGCTGCAATCAGAAATATATGGCTCTAAAACAAAAACCTAGCTATTTACCAGAATGGTTGTCAATTTGTGCATTCACCTTACAGAGTTACACTAATTTTGTATATGAAACAGTTCAGAACCCCTTACTTTAAAGAATCTAAAGACGGATATTTCCAGCCAAATCCAGGAATATGAGAATTAACAGTTAGACTGCCTGTAAAAAAGAAAAGAAACATATCTTTCAAACTGCTCTGTGTTGTGTTAATACACCTTAGGGTGTTGCATCTATCATTAGATTCAGAGACTTAGAAACACATTTCTTCTGGGAGTTGCGTTTGGACATTTCAGAGTGAATGAGAGTATATGCTGTAGTGAAAAACTTCTGGCTATAAAACAAAAATGGAGCTGTCTAGCCGAATGGTTGTCAATGTGTGTATTCATCTTAGAAAGTTACACTGAGGTGTATATGCAGCAGTTGAGAAACCCTTTCCTTGGAGAATCTAAATAGAGATGTTTCCAGCCATACACCAGCACATGAAATTTGGCAGTAAGACTGCATCTAAAACACCAAACAAACGTATCTTTCAAACTGCTCTGCTGTGTGTTCCTTCACCTTAGGGAGTTTCATCTATCTTTAGATTCAGCGAGTTAGAAACACGTTTCTTCTGGGAGCTGTGTTTCAACTATCCAGAGTAAATGGGAGTATGTGTTGTAATGACAAATATCTGGCCCTAAAACAAACACATAACTATCTAGCAGAATTGTTGTCAATTTGTGCATTCACCGTACAAGGTTACACTGATGTGTGTATGCAGCAGCTCAGAAACACTTTATTTGGAAAATCCAAAAACAGATATTTTCAACCACTTCCAGGTATAGGAGAATTAACAGTAAGTCTGCGTCTAAAACAGAAAAACGAAACTTTCAAACTGCTCTGCTGTGTGTTCATTCACCTTAGAGAGTTGCTTCTATCTTTAGATTCAGCCAGTTAGAAACAGAATTCTTCTAGGAGCTGCATTTGGACTTTCCAGTAAATTAGAGTTTATTATGTATGTAGAAATATCTGGCTCTAAAACAAAAACGGAGCTATCTAGCAGAATCGTTGCCAATGTGTGCATTCACTTTACAGAGTTACACTGATGTTTGTATGTCATAGTTAAGAAACCCTTTCTTTGGAGAATTTAAATACAGATTATTTCCAGCCAAATCGATTCATATGAGAGTCAGACTGCATATAAAACACAAAAGAAACATACCTTTCAAACTGCTCTGCTGTGTGTTCATTCACATTAGAAGGTTGCATCTATCTTTAGATTCAGCGAGTTAGACACACGTTTCTTCTAGAAGCTGTGTTTGGACATTTCAGAGTGAATGGCAGTATATGCTGTAATGAGAAATATCTAGCTCTAAAAGAAAAATGGAGCTATCTAGCAGAATCGTTGTCAACGTGTGCATTCACCTTACGGAGTTCCACTGATGTGTGTATGCAGCAGTTCAGAATCCCTTTCTTTGCAGAATCTGAAATCACATATTTCCAGCCAAATCCAGGCATACCAGAATTAGCGGTAAGACTGCATCTAAAACAAAGTAGAAACATATGTTTCAAACTTCCCTGCTGTGTGTTCGTTCATCTTAGTGAGTTGAATATATCTTTCAATTGAGCACGTTAGGAACACGTTTCTTCTTGGAGCTGTGTGGACATTCTAGAGTGAATGAGAGTATATGCTGTAATGGGAAATATCTGGCTGTAAAACAAAACAAACAAACAAAAAAAAAAAACGAGCTATCAGCAGAATGATTGTAAATGTATGCATTCACCTTACAGAGTTACACTGATGAGTGTATGTAGCAGTTAGGAAACACTTTCTTTGGAAAATCTAGAAACAGATATTTCCAGCTGAATCTCAGTGTATGAGAATTAGCAGTAAAACTACGTCTGAAATACAAAAGAAACACATCTTTCAAACTACTCTGTGTGTGTTCACTCACCTTAGGCAGTTATGTCTAGCTTTACATTCAGCGAGTTCGAAAGACGTTTCTTCTAGAAGCTGTGTTTGGACATTCCAGAGTGCATTGGAGTATATGCTGTAATAAGAAATATCTGGCTCTAAAACAAAAACAGAACTATTTAGCAGAATGATTATCAATTTGTGCATACAGAGTTACACTCATGTTCATATGCAGCAGTTCAGAAACCATTTCTCTGAAGAATGTAAAAACAGATATCTCCACCCAAACCCAGGCATTAGAGATTTAGTGGTAAGATGACGTCTAAAACACAGAAGAATAGTATCTTTCAAACTACTCTGCTGTGTGTTTGTTCACCTTATTGAGTTGCATATATCTTTAGATTCAGCGGGTTCCAAACACATTCCTTTTAGGAGCTGCGTTTGGACATTCCTGAGTGAATGGGCGATTATGCTGTAATGGAAAATATCAGACTCTAAACTAAAATGAAGCTATCTGGTGGAATGGTTGTCAATGTGTGCATTCACCTTACAGAGTTACATTGATACGTATATGCAGCAGTTCAGAAACCCTTTACTGGTAGAACCTAAAAATGTATATTTCCAGCCAAATCCAGGCATATGAGAATTAGCAATAAGACTGCGTCTAAAACAAAGAAGAAACGTATCTTTCAAACTGCTCTGCTGTGCGTTTGTTCACCTTTGGGAGTTGCATCTATCTTTAGATACAGCGAGTTAGAAACACATTTCTTCTAGGAGCTGCATTTGGACAGTCCAGAGTGAATGGAAATATTTGCTGTAATGGAAAATATCTGGCTCTAAAACTAAAATGAAGCTATCTAGCAGAATAGTTGTCAGTGTGTGCATTCATCTTACAGAGTTACACTGATGTCTGTATGCAGCCCTTCAGAAACCCTTTTTTTGGAGAATCTAAAAACAGATATTTATAGCCAAATACAGGCATATGAGAATTAGGAATTAAACTGCATCTAAAACAGGGAAGGAATGTATCTTTCAGACTGCTTGGCTCTGTGTTCGTTCACCTTAGGGAGTTGCATCTATTTTATGATTCTGGTCGTTAGAAACACATTTCTTCTAGGAGCTGCGTTTGAACTTTCAAGGATGAATGGCAGTTTAGGTTCTAATGGGAAATATTTTTCTCTAAAATTAAAACGGAGCATATGGCAGAATGGTTGTCAATTTCCGCATTTACTTTACGGAGTTAGAATCATGTGTGCATTCAGCAGTTCAGTAAACCTTTTTTTTGAAGAATCTAAAACACATATTTCCAGTGAAGTCCCCAAAAATGAAAATTAGTGGTAAGACTGCATCTAAAACACAAAAGAAATTCATCTTTCAAACTGCTCTGCTGTGTGTTCATTCAGCATATGGAGTTGCATGTATCTTTAGATTCAGTGAGTTAGAAACACATTTCTCCTAGGATCTGTGTTTGGACATTCCAGAGTGAATGGAAGTATATGCTGTAATGGGATATATCTGACTCTAAAACTAAAAAGGATCTATCTAGCAGAATGCTTCTCAATGTGTGCATTAAACTTGCCGAGTTAGACTGATGTGTGCATGCAGCAGTTCAGAAACTATTTCGTTGGAGAATGTAAAAACAGATATTTCCAGCCACAACCCGGTATATGAGAATTTGCAGTAAAACTGTGTCTAAAACACAGAAGAAAAGCATCTTTCAAGTTACTCTGCTGTGTGTTCTTTCACTTTAGGGAGATACATCTATATTTCGATTCGGCGAGTTAGAAAAACTTTTCTTCTAGGAGCTGCATTTGGACATTCCAGAGTGAATGGGAGTATAGGCTGCAATGACAAATATTTGGCTCTAAAACAAAAATGGTGCTATCTAGCAGAATGGTTATCAATGTGTGCATTCACCTTACAGAGCTACACTGATATGTGTATGCAGCCGTTCAGAAATATTTTATTTAAAGGATAAAAAACAGATATTTTCAGCCAAATCCAGGCATATGAGAATTAGCAGTAAGACTGTGTCTAAAACAGAATAAACATATATTTCAAACTGCTCTGCTGTGTGTTCGTTCACCTTAAGAGGTTGCATCTACTTTTAAATTCAGCGAGTTAGAAACACATTGAAATATGTCTGAATTCTTGAAACATAAAATATCTGAATTCTAGAATCATAGAATTTGTGAATTATATTATCCTATAATTTATAAATTCTAGAATCCTAACAAGATCTGAATTCTAGAATTTTAAAATGTATGAATTTTAGAATCTTAAATATGTCTAAATTCTAGAATCTAGAATGTATGAATTCTAGAATTTAAAAAGGTCTGAATTCTACAAAACTAGAAAGAATGAATTCTATAATGTTAAAAAGGTGTATATTCTAGAATTCTATAATGTATGAATTTAAAAATTTTAGAATGTATGAATTCCAGAATGCTAAAATGTATGAATTCTAGAATCCTAAATAGGTCTGAATTTTAGAACCTTCGAATGCATGAATTCTAGAATCATAAAATGTCTGAATTCTAGAATCTACGGATGTCAAAATGTAGAATTGTTGAATCATGTCTGAATTCTATAACTTTAGAATGTCTGAATTCTCGAATAATAGAATGTATGAGTTCTAAAATCTTAAACAGGTCTGAGTTCTACGATTTTAGAGTATATGAAATCTAGAATCATAGAATGTCAGATTTATAGAACCTTAGAATGTATGAACTGTAGAATCCTGAAAAGGTCTGCATTCTAGAATTTTAAAATGTATGAATTCTAGAATCCTAAAATGCATGAATTCTAGAATCCCAGAATGTATGAATTCTAGAATCCTACAAAAGTCAGAATTATGCAATCTTGGAAAGAATGAATTCTAGAATCCTAAAAAAGTTTGAATTCTAGAATTCTAGAATGCCTGAATTTTAGTATCCCAAAATGTATGAGTTCTAGAATCCTAAAAAGGTGCGAATTCTAGAATCCTAGAAGAAGGAATTCTAGACTTCTAAAATGTATGAATTCTAGAATCCTAGAATGTATGAATTCTAAAAATTTAAATATGCCTGAATTCTAGAATCTTTGAATGTATGAATTCTAGAATTTATAATGTATGAATTCTAGAATCAAAAAAAATGTTTGAATTCTAGAATCTCAGGATTCCTAAATTCTAGAATTGTAGAATCATAAAATGTCTGAATTCTAGAGTCTTAAAATGTGTGATTTCTAGAATTGTAGAAAGTTAAAATTTTAGAATCCAACAATGTCTGAATTGAGAATTTTAGAATGTCTGAATTCTAGGATCAAAGAGTGTATTAATTCTGGAATCTTCAACAGGTCTGAATTCTACAATTTTAGAATGTCTGAATTCTAGAATCCTAGAATGTCTGAATTCTAGATTGTTAAATAGGTCTGTATTCTAGATTCATAAAATGTCTGAATTCTACAATCATAGAATGTGTGAGTTGTGGAATTTTATGATGTATAAATTCTAGAATTTTTAAAAGTTCTGAATTCCAGAATTCTGAAATGTATGAATTCTAGAATCTTGAAAATGTCTAAATAATAAAATCCTAGATTGTATGAATTCTAGATTCCAAAAAAGCTCTGAATTCTAGAATCCTGGAATGCATCAATTCTAGAATCATAAAATGTCTCAATTATAGAATCCTAAAATATATAAATTGTAGAATCATAAAATGTTTGAATTCTAGGATGTGAGGTGTCCAAATTCTAGAAATGTAGAATAATAAAATCTCTGAATTCTAGAATATTAGATGTGAGTTCTAGTATTGTAGAAAGTTAGAATTCTAGATTCTAATGTCTGAATTCTAGAATTTTAGAATATGTGAATTCTAGAATCATACAATGTGTGAATTCTAGAACATTAGACAAATCTAAATTCTACGATTATAGAACATATGAACTCTATAATCATAGAATCTCTGAATTCTCGCATGTTAGAAAGAATAAAATTTAGAATTGTAAAAATTTTGAATTCTAGACTGCTAGAATGTATGAATTCTAGAATCTTAAAGTGTCTGAATGCTAGAATCATATAATGTCTGCATTCTAAAACCCTAAAATATATGAATTCTAGAAACTTAAAATGGTCTCAATCCTAGAATTTTAGAATGCATCAATTCTAGAATCATAAAATGTCTCAATTCTAGAATCTGAAAATATGTAAATTGTAGAATCATAAAATGATTGAATTCTACAATCTGAGGATGTCCAAATTCTAGAATTGCAGAATAATAAAATGTCTGAATTCTAGAATCTTAGATGTGAGTTCTAGTATTGAAGAAAGAATTCTAGAATCCAATGATGTCTGAATTCTAGAATTTTAGAATGTCTGAATTCTGGAATCATAGAATCTATGAATTATAGAATCTTAAACAGGTCTGAATTCTACAGTTTTAGAACTTAGGAATCCTAGAATAACAGGATGACTGAATTCTCACATGTTAGAATGTATAAATTTTAGAATTCTAGAAAGGTCTGAATTCTAGAATGCTAGAATGTATGAATTCTAGAATTATCAAATGTCTGAATGCTAGAGTCATAGCATGTCTGCATTCTAGATCCATAAAATGTATGAATTCTAGAATCTTAAAAAAGGTTTGAATCCTAGAATCCTAGAATGTATGAATTCTAGAATGATAAATGTCAGAATTCAAGAATCCTAAAATTTGTGAGTTCTGAAATTGTAGATATTCTGGAATCCAAAGATGTGTGAATTATACAGTTTTAGAATTTCTAAATTCTAGAATCATACAATGTCTGAATTCTAGTATCTCAGAATATTCAAATTCTAGAATTGTAGAATCATAAATTGTCTCAATTTTGGACTCGTAAAATCTGTGAATTCTTGAACAGTAGAAAGTCTGAATTCTAGAATCCAAGCATGTGGGAATTCTAGAATTGTAGTATGTCTGAATTTTAGTACCATAAAATGTCTGCATTTTAGAATCCTGGAATATATGAATACTAGAATCCTAGAGTGTATGCATTCTAAAATCTTAATTAGGTCTAAATTTTAGAATCTTAGAATGTATTAATTCCAGAATCCTTAAAAGGTCTGAGTTCTAGAGTCCAAAAAAAGGTCTGAATTCTAGAACTCTAGAATTTATAAATTCTAGAATTATAAAATTTCTGAATTTTAGAATAATAGAATGTCTGAATTCTGGAACTTTAAAATGTATAAATTTTAGATTCTAAAAAAGGTGTCAATTATAGAATCCTAGAATGTATCAATTGTGGAATCATAAAAAGTCTGAATTCTACAATATTAAAATGTGTGAGTTCTAGAATTTAAGAAAGTTTGAAGTCCAGAGTCCAAGGATTTCTAAATTCTACTATTGTAGAAAGTCTGAATTGCAGCACCATAAAATGTCTGTATTTTAAAATCATAGAATGTCTGAATTCTAGAATCCTATAATGGGTTGATTCTGGAATCCTGTAAGGCATAAATTCTAGAATCCTTAAAATGTCTGAATTCTGGAATCATAAATTTGTCTCACTTCTAGAATCCTAAAATGTATGAATTATAGAATCATAAAATGTTTAAATTCTAGAATCTAAAGATATCCAAATTCTAGAATTGTAGAATTGTAAAATATCTGAATTCTAGAATCCTAGAATGTGTGAGTTCCCGAATTGTAGAAAGGTAGTATTCTGGAATACAATGACGTCTGAATTTTAGAATTCTAGAATGTCTGAATTTTAGAATAATAGAATGTACGAATTCTAGAATCTTAAAGAGGTGTGAATTCTACTATTTAAGAATGTATGAGGCCGGGTGCGGTGGCTCAAGCCTGTAATCCCAGCACTTTGGGAGGCTGAGGCGGGTGGATCACGAGGTCGAGAGATCGAGACCATCCTGGTCAACATGGTGAAACCCCGTCTCTACTAAAAATACAAAAAATTAGCTGGGCATGGTGGCACGTGCCTATAATCCCAGCTACTCAGGAGGCTGAGGCAGGAGAATTGCCTGAACCCAGGAAGCGGAGGTTGCGGTGAGCCGAGACCGAGCCATTGCACTCCAGCCTGGGTAACAAGAGTGAAACTCCATCTCAAAAAAAAAAAAAAAAAAAAAAAAAAAAAAAAAAAATGTATGACGTCTAGAATCATAGAATGCCTGAGCTCTCGAATCTCACAATGTATGAATTCTAGAATCCTAAAATGATCTGAATTCTAGAATCCTAGAATGAATGAATTCTAGAATCATAACTTGTCTAAATAGAAAACTCATAGAATGTCTGAAATCTAGAACCCTAAAATGTACGAATTCTAGAATCTTAAAAATGTCTGAATCCGAGAACTTTAGAATGTATGAATTATAGATTGACAAAATGTCTGAATTATAATATCTGAAAATGTACAAATTCTAGAATTGTAGAATTATAAAATGTCTAAATGTTTGAATCCTAAAATGTGCAAATTGTAGAAAGTCTGAATTCTAGAATCCAAGCATGTCAGAATTCTGGAATTGTAGTATGTCTGAATTCTAGAAACATAAAATGTCTGAAACTCAGAATCCTAAAATGAATGAATTCTAGAATCATAGAGTGTATGGATTCTGGAATCCTAAAAAAGTCTCAATTCCAGAATCTTAGAATGTATGAATTCTAGAATCCTAAAAAAGTCTGAATTCCAGAATCTTCAAATGTGTGAATTCTGGAATCATTAAAAGTCTGAATTCTAGAAACTTAAAGAGGTCTGAATTCTAGAATCTCAGAATGTATGAATTCTAGAATCATAAAATGTCTGTATTTTAGAATCATAGAATGTCTGAATTCTAGCATATTTAATGTATGAATTCTAGAATTTTCAAAAGGTTTAAATTCTAAAATCCTAAAATATATGGATTTCTAGAATCATAAAGTGTCTGAATGCTAGAATCAAAGAATGTCTTAATTTTAGAATCTTAAAATGTATGAATTTTAGAATCTTAGAAAGGTCTGAATTCTAGAATGCTAGAATGTATGAATTTCTAGGATTCTAAAAGGTCTGATATCTAGTATCTGAAAAAGCCCAAACTCCAGAATTGCAGGATCATAAAATGTCTGAATTTCAGAATCCTAAAATGTGTGAATTCTAGAATTGTAGAAAACCTGAATTCCAGAAGGTAAGCATGTCAGAATTCTAGAATTTTAGAATCCTAGAATGGATCAATTCTAGGAACATTAAAAGTCTCAATTCTAGAATCCTAAAATGTATGAATTCAAGAATTGTAAAATGTTTCAATTCTAGAATTTAAGGATGTCACAATTCTAGAATTGTAGAATCATAAAATGTCTGAATTCTAGAAACCTAGAATGTATGAAATCTAGAATCATAAAATGTCTGAATTCCAGTATCTTAGGATGTTTAAATTCTAGGCCTGAAGAATCATAAAATGTCTGAATTTTAGAATTTTAAAATGTGTGAATTCTAGAATTGGAGAAAGTCTGAATTCTAGAATCCAAGCATATCTGAATTCTAGAACTGTAGTATGTCTGAATTCTAGAACCATAAAATGTCTGAATTCTAGAATCCTAGAATGTATGAAGTTTAGAGTGTATGAATTCTAGACTCTTAAACTTGTCTAAATTCCAGAATCTTAGAATGTATGAGTTCTAGAATCCTAAAAATATCTGAATTCTAGAATTCTAGAATGCATAAATTCTAGAACCTTAAAAAGGTCTGAATTCTGAATCTTAGAATGTATGAATTCTAGAATACTAAAAAGATCTGAATTCTAGAATCCTAGAATGTATGAATACTAGAATCCTAAAATATATGAATTCTAGAATCTTAGAATATATGCATTCTATTATCCTAAAAAGATCTGAATTCTAGAATCCTAAAATGTATGAATTCTAGAATCTTAAAAAAGATTTAAATTCCAGAATCTTAGAAAGTATGAAGTATAGAATCCTAAATGGATCTGAATTATATAATCCTAGAATGCATTAATTCTAAAATCATAAAAAGTTTAAATTCTAGATTCTGAGACTATCCAAATTCTAGAATTGTAGAATCATAAAGTGTCTGAATCTGAGAATCCTATGACGTTTGAATTCAAGAATCATAAAATAGTATGAATTCTGGAATCCAAGAATGTATGAACCTTAGATATAAGGTGTATGTATGCAAGAATGATAAAATGTCTGAATTATCAAATCCAAAACGTATGAATTCTAGTATCTTAAAAAGGCCTGAATTCTATAATCCTAGAATGTATGGATTCTAGAATCATAAAATGTTTAAATTCTAGATTCTGAGAATGTCAAAATTATAGAAGTGTAGAATCACAAAATGTCTGAATTATAGAATACTAGAATGTTTGTATTCTGGAATCAGAAAATAGTATGAATTCTAGAATCCTAGAATTTGTGAATTTTAGAATCATAAGGTGTATGAATGCAAGAATGATAGATTGTTCTGACTTTAAGAATCCTAAAATGTATGAATTATAGGATCAGTTTTGTCTGAATTCTACAATTCAAGAATGTATGAATTCTAGAATCATAAAATGTCTAAATTCTTGTGTCTTAGGATGTTTAAATTCTAGAATTGTAGAATCATAAAATGTCTGAATTTCAGATTTTAAAATGTGTGAAATATGCAATTGTAGAATTTTTGAATTCTACAATCCAAGCATGTCTACATTACAGAATTGTAGTATGTATGAATTCTAGAAACATAAAATGTCTGAAATCTAGAATCCTAGAATGCACGAATCCTAGAATCATAAAATATATGAATTCTAGGATCCTAGATTGTATGCATTCTGGAATCCTAAAAAAGGTCTGAAATTGAGAATAATAGAATGTATGAATTTCTACAATCATAAAGTGTCTAATTTCTAGTACCTGAGTATGTCCAAATTCTAGAATCGTAGAATCATGAAATGTTTGAATTTTAGAATTCTAAAATGTGTGAGAATTTTAGAATGTCTGAATTATACAAACAATAAATCTTTGAATTCTAGAACCCTAGAATGTTGGGACTCTGGAATCATAAAATAGTATAAATTCTAGAATCCTAGAATGTATGAACTTTAGAATCATAAGGTGTATGAATGCAAGAATGATAGAATATCTGAATTGTGGAATCCTAAAATGTATGAATTTTAGAATCTTAAAAATGTCTCAATTCTATTATCCTACAATGTTTGAATTCAAGAACCATAAAATATCTGAATTCTAGAATTCAAACATTATATGATTCTATAATTCTAAAATTTGGACATACTTAGATACTGGAAATCAGACATTTTATGAATCCAAGCCTGTCTGAATCAGAGAATTGTAATATGTCTGAATACTAGAACCATGAAAAGTATGAATTGTAGAATCCTAGAATGTATGAAATCTAGAATCTTAGAGTGTATGTATTCTAGAATTTTACAAAGGTCTAAATTCCTGCATCTTAGAATGTAAGCATTCTAGAATCCTCAAAATGTCTCAATTCTAGAATCCTAGAATGTATGAATTTTATAATTATAATATCAATGAATTCCTGAATCCTAGAATATATGCATTTTAGAATCCTAAAAAAGGTCTGAATTCGAGAATCCTAGAATGTATGAATTTCTAGAATCATAAAAGATCTGATTTCTAGTATCTGATGATGTCTACATTCTAGAATTGTAGAATCGTAAAATGGTTGAATTTTAGAATCCTAAAATGTGTGAATTCTAGAATTGTAAAAAGCCTGAATTCTAGAATCCAACCAAGTCTGAATTCTAGAATCCAACAATGTCTGAATTCTAGAATTATTAAATGTCTTAATTCTAGAATACTAGAATGTTTGAATTCTGGAATCATAAAATAGTATGAATTCTAGAATCATAGAATATATGAACTTTAGAATCATAAGATCTAAAAATACAAGTATGATAGAATGAAATGTAGAATCGAAAATATATGATTTCTAGAATTTTACAAATGTCTGAATTCTATAATCCTTTAATGTATGAATTCTACATCATAAAATATTTAAATTGTAGAATCTGAGAATGTCCAAATTCTAGAATTGTAGTAAAAAAAGTCTGAATTCTAGAAACCTAGAATGTATAAATTCTAGAATCATAAAATGTCTGAATTCTAGTATCTTAGCATGTTTAAATTCTAGAATTTTAGAATCATAAAATGTCTGAATTTTAGAATTTTAAAATGTGTGAATTCTAGAATTGTGGAAATTCTGAATTCTAGAATCCAAGAATGTCTGAATTCCAGAATTGTAGTATGTCTGAATTCTGGAACCATAAAAAGTCTGAATACTAGAGTCCTAAAATATTTGAGTTTGATAATTTTAGAGTGCAAGAATTGTAGAATCTTAAAATGCCTGAATTCTGGAATCCTAAAATGTATGAATTCTAGAATTCTCAATTCTACATTCTAAAATTCTCAATTCTAGGATTCAAGGTCTGAATTCTAGAATTCAAGGTCTGAATTTTAGAATTCTAGAATGTACGAATCATAGAAACCTAAAATATATGCATTCTAGTATCCTAGAATATATGCATTCTAGAATCCTAAAAAAGGTCTGAAATCGAGAATCCTAGAATGTATGAATTTCTAGAATCATAAAATATCTCATTTCTAGTATCTGAGGATGTCCAAATTCTACAATTGTAGAATCATATAATGTTTGAATTTTGGAATCCTAATATGTGTGAATTCTAGAATTGTAGAAAGCCTGAATTCCGGAACCCCACAATTAGTGAATTCTAGAATTTTAAAATGTCTGAATTATAGAATCTTATAATGTCTGAATTCTAGAATCCTAGAATGTTTAAATTCTGGAATCATATAATAGTATGAATTATAGAATCCTAGAATGTATGAATTTTAGAATCGTAAGGTGTTTGAATGTAAGGATGATAGAATGTCTGAATTGAAGAATCCAAAATTTATGAATTCTTGAATCTTAAAAAGGTCTGAAATCTATAGTCCTAGAATGTATGAATTCTTGAATCACAAAATGTATAAATTCTAGAATCTGAGAACGTCCAAATTCTAGAATTGTAGAATCATAAAATGTCTGAATTCAAGAAACCTAAAATGTATGAAACCTAAAATCAGAGAATATCTGAATTCTAGTATCATTAGGATGCTTAAATTATAAAATTGTCAAATCTTAAAATGTCTGAATTTTAGAATTTCAAAATGTGTGAATTCTTGAATAGTAGAAAGTATGAATTCTAGAATCCAAGCATGTCTGAATTCCATAATTGTACTGTCTTTATTCTAGAAATATAAAATGTCTGAATTCTAAAATCCTAGAATATATGATTTCTAGAATTTCAGAGTGTATAAACTCTAGAATCTTTAAAAGGTCTAAATACCAGAATCCTAGAATGTATGAATTGAAGAATTATAAAAAGACTTGAATTCTAGAATCCTAAAATGTATGAATTCTAGAATCCTAAATAGGTCTGAATTCTACAATTCTAGAATGTATGAATTCTATATTTCTAAAACATATGAATTCTAGAATACTAGAGCACATGCATTCTAGAGCCCTTAAAAAGGTCTGAAATCAAGAATCCTAGAAGGTACGAATTTATAGAAATATAAAATGTCATATTCCTAGTATCTGTGGATGTCCAAATTCTAGAATTGTAGAATCATAAAATGTTTGAATTTTAGAATGGATAAATGTGTGAGTTCTAGAATTGTAGAAAGTCTGAATTATAGAATCACACAATGAATGAATTCTAGAATTTTAGAGTGTCTGAATTCTAGAATCATAAAATGTCTGAATTCTAGAATCCTAGAATGTTTGAATTCTGGAATCATAAAATAATATCAATACTATAATCCTGGACTGTATGAACTTTAGAATAATAAGGTGTATGAATGCAAGAATGATAGAATGTCTGAATTGTAGAATCCAAAATGTATCAATTCTAGAATCTTAAAAGGTATGAATTGTAGAATCCTAGAATATATGAATTATAGAATCATAAAAGGTTTAAGTACTAAAATCTGAGAATGTCCAAATTCTAGAATTGTAGAATCATAAAATGTCTGAATTCTAGAAACATAGAATACATTAATTCTAGAATCATAAAATGTCTGAATTCTAATATCTTAGGATGTTTATATTCCAGAATTGAAGAATCATAAAATGTCTGAATTTTAGCATTTTAAAATGTGTTAATTCTCAAACTGTAGAAATTCTGATTACAAGAATCCCAGAATGTCTGAATTCCAGAATTGTACTATGTCTCAATTCTAGAACCATAAAATATATGAATTCTTGAATCCTAGAATGTATGAATTCTAGAATTTTAGATTGATTCAATTCTAGAATCTTAAAAAGTTCTAAATTGCAAATGTTTAAGTAGGAAGTGCTGATTACAACATGTAAAAGAAAGGTAATCATTTTTAAATCTGAAATGATAATTATAGACTTAAATAAAACCTCTCTAGCCGGGCGCGGTGGCTCAAGCCTGTAATCCCAGCACTTTGGGAGGCTGAGGCGGGTGGATCACGAGGTCAAGAGATCGAGACCATCCTGGTCAACATGGTGAAACCCCGTCTCTACTAAGAATAAAAAAAAAAAATAGCTGGGCGTGGTGGCGCATGCCTGTAATCCCAGCTACTCAGGAGGCTGAGGCAGGAGAATTGCCTGAACCCGGGAGGCGGAGGTTGCGGTGAGCCGAGATCGCGCCATTGCACTCCAGCCTGGGTAACAAGAGCGAAACTCCGTCTCAAAAAAAAAAAAAAAAAAAAAAAAAAAAAACCTCTCTAAAGATATGAAATGCATAGAATTATATTACAAAAATATCTTTTGAATTTTTTTCAGAACAAAGAAGGTTTTGAGCATTTATGTGAACAACAAACTAAGCCTAAGAAGTTGTTTGTCAAAGAAATAGTTCCTTGTCAAGGACATTTAAACCAAGTATGAACCAGTTAGCTACAGGTTTTCATGTGTCCAAAATTATTGAATTATACATGACCTTCAGCAGTAAAACAAATGATGCCCAAATAAACCTATAATTACACAACCAGTACAAAGAAAGAAACAGTATCTATAGTTGAAAACATTTTTACAGAAATATAGAATATGTAAGTACAAATGAATAAAAGCAATACAAATTTGGCTTCTGTGCTTTTTGTGTGTGATTATTTCTTGTTCAGTTTTTAGTAATTTTGCATGTACAGTTCTACTAGATTGATGGCATTAGGTGCAGTTTTCACTGTACACACAGATCTCTGGACTGTGTACATTTGTGTGTTCACTTGTTCTATTACACTAATTTTTTTTTAACAATGTTCATAGTTGTTTTCTTTTAATTGAAAAAATATAGACAGACACCTATTTATAAACGTGAACGAGTGTAAGCTGGGCACAGTGGTTCACCCCTGTAATACCAGCATTTTGGGTGATGAAGGCTGGTGAAAAACATGAGATCAGGAGTTTGAGACTAGCCTTGCCAGCAGGGTGAAGCCCCGTCTGTCTCTACCAAAAATACAAAAATTAGTTGAATATTGTTGTGAATGCCAGTAATCCCACCTATTTTGGAGGCAGAGGCAAGAGAATGGCTTGAACCTGGGAGATAGAGAGTGTAATGAATCAAAATCATGCCATTGTCCTCCAGCCTGGGTGATGAGCAAAACTCTGCCTTCCCCTCAACCCTGCAAAAAAAGAAAGGGAATGGAAAGGAGAAGCAAAGCAAAGCAGAGCAGAGCAGAGCAGAGAGCAGAGAGCAGAGAGCAGAGAGCAGAGAGCAGAGAGCAGAGAGAGAGCAGAGAGCAGAGAGCAGAGAGCAGAGCAGAGCAAAGCAAAGCAAAGCAAAAAAAAAAAAAGGAGAAGGGAAGAGGAGGAGAAGAGAAAGGAGGGAATGGTAGGGAAGGAGAGGGGAAGAGAAGGACAAAAAGAAAAATTTTGTTAGTGGTCAGGGCAAAAAAATTTTTGATGTGGCTCTTTTCCCCTATTAGTATCTGTCCCTCTTTAATTTTATTTATTTATTAACATCAACAGATAACATTGTATGTTTTTACTGAGTAAATGTTTGTAGTACAGATACAATGTGAAATATTTAAATCCAGAGAATTAACACTTGAAATTACTTTCTCATAGTTATTTTGTATGTCTCTGTCGTAAAAGCAAATAATATTCTCACTGTGTACATATTTCAACAACATACCGTCACTATCTGTAGTCACCCTACTATACAATGAATCTCTTTAAATTTATTACTCTTATACTGGATTCAATTTCTCTTGATATACACCCAAAAGTGGAATTTCTGGATAGTGCATTAATCCTATTTTTAACTTTTGAAAAAGCTCCAAATTGTTTATGGAGTATAAGAGGTGTAGTGATGTATAATGAGCATACTAGTTTATACTATCACCCGCAGAGTGAGAAGGTTTTCTTTCCACAAAGAAGGGATTTTGTTTCTTCCATTTGTTCTCTTCATTTTTAAAATAATGACTCTTCTAACAGGAATGAGTTGATGTCTCATTGGTTTTGATTTGCGTATCTTCTTTAGAAAAAGGCTGATTAAGAGACATATTTTCTATAAAGAATTATTTATTTTTTCTTTCAAACTTTTAAAATTTAACTTCATTATAGGTTCAGGGGTACATATGCAGGTTTGTTATATAAGTAAACTCATGTGATAGAAGTTTGTTGTACAGATTATTTTATCACCAAGTTATCAAGCCTAGTGCCCACTAGTTGCTTTTCTTGAGATTCTCCCTTCTTTCTATGTCGACCCTCTGATAGGTGCACTGTGTGTTTTTTCTCTTTATATGTCCATGTGTTCTCATTATTTAGCTCCCAATTATATGGGAAAATATGTAGCATTTTTCTTTTTGTGCCTGCATCACTTCACAAAAGATAGTGGCTTTTAGATTTATTAATATTCCTGTAAAGAACATCTATTGTTCTTTTTAATTACTGCATAGTATTCAATGTCATAAATGTACCATATGTTCTTCATCTAGTTTGTCATTGTTGAACATTTAGCTTGATTCCATATCTTTGTAATTCTGAACAGTTCTACATGAATATGTGTTTGCTTGTCTTTATCTTAGAAAAATTTATATTTATTTGAGTATATGCTCACTAATGAAATTGCTAGGTTTATTAGTAGCTCTAATTTTAGGTCTTTGAATAATCACCACACTGCTTTTCACAATGGTTGAACTAACTGACATTCCCACCAAGCCACAACCTCACCAGTGTCTGTTTTATTTTGACTTTATTATACCAGCTATTTTGGATTATTAAAGATGGTATCTCATTTTGGTTTTGATTTACATTTCTACAATGATGAGTAGTATTGAAATTGTCATTACACACACACACACACACACACACACACACACACTTTTTAGCCACATATATACATTATTTTATTAGGAAAATGGGCCATTTAATTTGGATATTTATTTGTTTGTTTTGCTTTTGAATCTTTTTTTATTTCCTTGTATGTTTTGATTAAGCCCTTGTCTGATATATAGACTGTAAATATTTTCTGTCATTCTATCATTCTGGTGATTAATTTTTCTTTTTCTGTGTGAAAGTTTTCCAGCATGATGCAACTTCATTTGTCTGTGCCTTTGCTGCTTGTGCTTTTGAGGACTTTTTCAAAAACATACTTGCCCAGACCAAGCTCATTAAGTGTGTCTTGTGCTTTATTCCAGTAGTTTGAGACTTCTTAGTTTTCAGCACATGTTAATTTTTTAATGTTTTTAAAAATTTAGTTTTACAGATCAGTTATTACTACATTGCATAGGGAGGAGTGCACGGGCATGACTGTGGCATGCTACAGCTCCGAATTAATAGGCTCAGAAGCCTCAGACCCTGAAGTAGCTGGAACTATTGATATACATCACTGCAATTAACATTTTAATCCATTTGAGTTACATTTTGTATGTGGTGATTGATAGGGTTCTTGTTTTCCCTGCACCACTTGTTGAAAATACTGACCTTTCTTCATTTTTGTGTTCTTGGCATCTATGTAACATATTGGTTGGCTACACATGTGGTGATTTCCTTCTGCTTACTGAATTCTGTTATAATGGTTTATGGCATCGTGTTGCCTCCAGTGCTGTAAGTTCATTTCCCAATCCTATTGCCATCTTCAACATTGCTTTAGCTATTCAAAATTTATTTTTCTGTGTGTGTGTGTCTGTGTGTGTGTGTGTGTGTGTGTGCATGTGTGTGGTTTCATATTAATTTAGAAATTTTTTATATGTGTAAAAATTGGCATTGGTGTTTTTTAGGTCTACAGACCTGAAAAAAGAGGTCTGTTGACCTCTTTTGGTCATATAAACATTTTAATCACATTAAATTTATTGGTCAATAAACATGGATGTCTTTTCATTCACTTATGTCATTTTAGTTAGATTTTAAAGTTGTCTTATAGCTTTCTTTTCTTTTCTTTCTTTCTTTCTTTTTTTTTTTTTTTTTGTTCCTTTTTTCTTTTTTCTTTTTTTTCTTTAAGGAAGGTGTTTTCCTTTGTGGTACAGGCTCGAGTGCAATGGCATGATTTCAGCTCACCAAATCTTTTTGTCTGCTTCATCAGTCTCCTGAGTAGCTGCGGTTACAGACATGTCATCTGCAAATAGAAATAATTTGATTTCCTCCTTTCCTATTTGAATACCCTGTATTTCTTTTTCTTGCTTGATTGCTCTGGCTAAAACTTCCAGTACTATATGGAATAGGAGTGGTGAGAGAAGGCATCCTTGTCTACTGACAGATTTCAAAGGGAATGCTTCCAGGTTTTACCCATTCAGTATGATATTGGCTGTTGGTTTGTCATAAATAGCTTTTATTATTTTGAGATACGTTCCATCAATACCTAGTTTATTGAGGGTTTTTAGCATAAAGCGCTGTTGAATTTTGTCAAAGGCTTTCTCTGCATCAATTGAGATAATCATGTTGTTTTTGTCTTTGGTTCTGTTTATGTGGTGAATTATGTTTATGGGCTTGCATATGTTGAATCAGCCTTGCATCCCTGGGATGAATCCTACTTGATCATGGTGGATAAGCTTTTTGATATGCTGTTGCAATCGGCTTGTCAGTATTTTATTGAAGATTTTTGCATCTATGTTCATCATGGATATTGGCCTGAAGGTGTTGTTGTTGTTGTTGTTGTTGAGTCTCTGTCAGGTTTTGATATCAGGATGATGTTTGTCTCATAAAATGATTTGGGAAGGATTCCCTCGTTTTGGATAGACTGGAATAGTTTTAGAAGGAATGTACCAGCTCCTCTTTGTATGTCTCGTAGAATTTGGCTGTTAACCCATGTGGACCTGGGCTTTTTTGGTGTGGTAGGCTCTTTATTGCTGCCTCAAATTCAGACCTTATTATTGGTCTATTCAAGGTTTCAACTTCTTCCTGGTTTAGGCTTAGGAGGATGCAGGTGTCCAGGAATTTATCCATTTCTTCCAGGTTTACTAGTTTATGTGCATTGAATTGTTTGTAATAATCTCTGATGATGGTTTGGATTTCTGTGAAATCTGTGTTGATATCCCCTTTATCGTTTTTTATTGCATCAATTTGGCTATTCTCTCTTTTCTTTTTTATTAATCTGGCTAGTAATCTGTCTATTTTGTTGATCTTTTTGAAAAACCAGCTACTGGATTTATTGATTTTTTGAGGAGTTTTTTTGTGTCTCTATTTCCCTCAGTTCTGCTCTGACCTTAGTTATTTCCTGTCTTCTGCTAGGTTTTGAGTTTTTTTGAACTTGCCCCTCTAGCTCTTTCAATTTTGATGATAGGATGTCAATTTTAGATCTCTCTTTTCTGCTCATGGGGGCACTCATTGCTATCTATTTTCCTCTGGAGACTGCTTTAAATGTGTCCCAGTGATTCTGATATGTTGTGTCTTCGTTCTCATTGGTTTCAAAGAACATCTTTATTTCTGCCTCATTTCTTTGTTAATATAGTCAACATTCAAGAGCAAGTTGTTCAGTTTCCATGGAGCTAAAGCAGGAGGCACCACACTACCGGACTTCAAACTATACTACAAGGCGGCAGTAATCAAAACAGCATGGTACTGGTACCAAAACAGAGACATAAGCCAATGGAACAGAACAGAGGCCTCAGAGGAAGTACAACCTATCTACAACCATCCGATCTTTGACAAACCTGACAAAAACAAGCAATGGAAAAAGGATTCCCTATTTCATAAATGGTGTTGGGAAAACGGGCTAGCCATGTGCAGAAAGCCAAAACAGTACCCCTTCCTGACACCTTACACCGAAATTAACTCCAGATGGATTAAAGAGTTAAACATCAGACCTAACACCATAAAAACCCTAGAAGAAAATCTAGGCAAAACCATTCAGGACATAGGTGTAGGCAAGGACTTCATGACCAAAACACCAAAAGCAATCGCAACAAAAGCCAAAATAGACAAATTGGACCTAATCAAACTCCACAACTTCTGCACAGCAAAAGAAACAGTCAGTAGAGTGAATCAGCAACCAACAGAATGGGAAAATATTTTTGCAGTCTACCCATCTGACAAGGGGCTGATATCCAGAATTTACAAAGAACTAAAAGAGATCTACAAGAAAATAACAAACAAGCCCATTCAAAAGTGGGCAAAAGATATGAACAGACACTTTACAAAAGAAGACATACAGGAGGCCAACAAACATATGAAAAAATGCTCATCATCACTGGTCATTAGAGGAATGCTAATCAAAACTACATTGAGATACCATCTCACACCAGTTACAATGGTAATTATTAAAAAATCTGGAGACAACAGATGCTGGAGAGGATGTGGAGAAACCGGAACACTTTTACATGGTTGGTGGGAGTGTAAATTAATTCAACCATTGTGGAAGACAGTGTGGCGATTCCTCAATGACCTAAAAATAGAAATCCCATTTGACCCAGCAATACCATTACTGGGTATATATCCAAAGGATTATAAATCATTCTACTATAAGGACACAGTCACACGAATGTTCATTGAAGCACTGTTTACAATAGCAAAGACCTGGAAGTAACCCAAATGCCCAATGATGATAGACTGGATAGGGAAAATGTGGTACATATACACCATGGAATATTACGTATCAATAAAAAACGATGAGTTTGTGTCCTTTGTAGGGACATGGATGAACCTGGAAACCATTGTTCTCAGCAAACTGACACAAGAGCAGAAAATCAAACATTGCATCTTCTCACTCATAGGCAAGTGTTGAATAATGAGAGCACATGGATACAGGGAGGGGAGCACTACACACTGGGGTCCATTGGGGGGGAATCGAGGAGGTACGGGGGAGTGGGGAGGTGGGAAGAAATAGCATGGGGAGAAATGATGGATACAGGTGAGGGGAAGGAAGGCAGCAAACCACACTGCCTTGTGTGTACCTATGCAACAATCTTGCATGTTCTTCACATGTACCCCAAAACCTAAAATGCCATTAAAATAAATAAATAAATAAATAAATAAATAAATAAATAAAATAAAATAAAATAAAATAAAATAAATTTCTAAATGATTGCAATTTTTTTTTTTTAATTTAGATGTAGATTGACTACCTGGCCCCTTTTAATTTTCTTAATTTAATTGTATATGAAGAGCATATATTTTTTAAGCCTGCAGGTATACGTAAAATAAATTTTTGCTCTTTCAACCTAATGTGGTATAAAATTGTTTAAGCAGATTATTCAACTACTTTATAACTTTGGTTATCTTTCAGGTGCTTATCTCTCTATCTATTTGGAGAACAATGTAAAATTAAATTAATTTTGCTTATAAACAATTTTGATAAAATTACTTGGATACATACAAACACACAAATGATCATACATCTTAATTTTTGAAACTTTTAGTTTATCTGTTTTTATATTACCTTGTATTTCATCATTCAACAAAATTTTTTAGCTCCACTTCCAGGATTTTCTTTACCTCCAGAGCTTACTTCTTTTTTCCTTTTATCATCATAGACTAAAATACAGTTTATATTACATTAGCCTCCCACTTTACACTCTAATTTCCTATTTTCCACTCGAATTTTCTATAAAGAATGGAACTATCTTTTCAAATTCTAATTCAGGTAATATTATTTTATAAATTGGGACCACCTTCTATGTGCTATCACATTTTATAGTATCAGATCTGAATCTCTCTCTTCTTTCACTTATGCCTGTCTTCGTTTTGAGGGAAGGCATATATACCTGCATAAATGTAAATATTTATGTATTTGCTTATTATTTGTTTTTCCCAGGTGTAACATGTGATTTGCATGTACATATTAACTATATCCCGGATAATAGAAACTTAACAAATGCTCTTTTCTTTTTAGAAGTAAATGACTTTCTAAAGGTGGCAGGTGAGTAGGAATATATCTTTAAATGGCAACTTTAAAAAAGAAATTGGCTGTTACCTATAAAAAATATTCTCTCATATTTTCATGTTTATTTTTAGTACCATTGCTGGTGGTATACTCCCTGTTATCAATAACTTAATGTGGCCATTCACTGCAATATGCTGGCCACCCAGATGAGCAATGATGTCACTATCATTATGCTTTAACCAATAGAATTTGTTTGTGTCACCATAAGATGTCCTTCAGAGATTATCTCATGTGTAGCGACTCTGGCATTTTTCAGTGCATCTCTAAAACTAAAGAGCCTACCTTTTCTATTAATCATACATTTTGTATAATTGTTGACATCATGGCTATAGTTTTAAAAGAGTCTAGGTCATTTTCTTTGCAACACAGAAAATAATTCCAATATGCTGTGTACAATATGCTTGTCTTGATCACACTACTACATGCAACCATCAACTGGTCAGCAGTAAAACTACAAATTTTAAATGAGAAAGTAATTGGCAGGAGATAGAGATGGGGCCATAGAATGCTACACTACAGCTTTCAATTTTTAGAAAATGTAATAATGATATGGTATTTATGTTCTTTGGAAGCAAAATGTCACTGATTAATTGCCATGCAGCAAGTTATAACCTACTTATTAGCCAGTGGCTTTATGCTATTCTTTTAACAAGTGGTCAGGCAAATAATTGCCAGGAAATATTACAAATCAGCCACAAATATTGTGGGATCATGTAAATAGCTAGAGAAGTGTCAGTTAAAAGAATAAAAATAAGTAGCTGAGGAATTACTATCACTCTTGGAGTAGGGCCGGATAATATTTAATCAAAAAAGTATGCAATATTTATAAAATATAAATATATACTTTCACAGAAAAATGAGTAAAGATGCTGAATGGGACTTTATTAAGATACAGCAAAATCTTGAAATTAATTTCTAATAAAATTGATTTTTCTTCTCTGAATATATATCAGAAATTTCTGCTTTCTTTTTTTAGACGGAGTTTAGTTCTTGTTACCCAGGCTGGATTGCAATGGCGCAATCTCGGCTCACGGCAAACTCTGCCTCCTGTGTTCAGGCAATTCTCCTGCCTTAGCCTCCTGAGTAGCTGGGATTACAGGCACACGCCGCCATGCCCACCTATTTTTTTTTTTTTTTTCTTTTTTTTTCTCTCGTGATCCACCTTCCTCGGCCTCCCAAAGTGCTGGGATTACAGGCTTGAGCCACCGCGACTGGCAATTTCTGCTTTCTTAACTATAACTGTAGAATTTATTAAACAAAACAAAATTTAAAATCTATTGGGGTTCAAAAACTGCCCAGGAAAAATCACCATAATTTATTTTTCACTTAGTATAGTTTTGTAGCTTAGGGCTTTAATTTATCACATGCTTGTAATTTAGAGTACACATTTTAGTATAAATTCTCTTTTTAGAAAGAGTATTTTCAGTGGGATTCATTCTTTACTTAATAAGACATAAAAGAGAACTCTTACAAGAATCGTCCTTTCTATATTAATTTAATGTAACTAATATCCTTCTCATTGAACTTTTACTAAGAGAAAACAACATATATCAATGGATTTTAAAGCATAAAAACCATGTTCAAGTAGAAATAATCATGTTAATAATTTAAAATATTAATTTACACTCCTACCAATAGTGCACAAAGACATTTTTGCTCTACTTTTTCAACAAAACTTGTTACCTTTCATCTTCATAGTAATATCCCTTCTCACAGGAGAGCTCATTGTTGGTTTTAATTTGCATTTCCCTAATGATTGGTGTTGTTGAGCATCTTTAAATAAACAACTGCTCAAAAATTAGCCAGGCATAGTAGGGTGCACCTGTAATCATGAACTAGGGAGGCTGAGGCAGGCGAATTGCATAAACTTAGGGGGCAGAGCTTTCAGTGAGCTCAAATCACACCCCTGCACTCCAGCCTGGATAAAAGACTGAGACATGGTCTCAGATAATTAATAAATTAAATAAATAAATAAATAAATAAATATTAAATGTAGAATTGTTTGTCATTTGTATGTCTTCTTTTGAGAAATGTAAATTCAGGTCCTTTTCCCATTTTAGTAGTCTTGTTTTCTGTTGTTATTAAGTCACTTGAGCTCCTTGCATGTATTTATTATTCACCTTTTATCATATACATGATTTGCAGGCATGTTTTCCCAATGTGAGAGTTGTCTCTTCATTCTGCTGCTTGTTTCCTTTAGTGTGCAGACACTTCTTAGTTTGATGTCATGCAATCCAATTGTGTTTTTGTTATTGTGCTTTTTTAGGCTGTGTTTTGGTGATCACATAATTGAGGTTTCAAAAATAAAATTAAAAAATATAATTAACACATTATTCAGCTACTCTACTTCTGAATATATACTCAATTATTCATTTACTATACTTCTGAATATGTACTCAAAGGATGTAAAATGAGTACATTGAAGAGATATTTGAAATCTCATGCTTATATCAGTTTACTCACAATCGCCAAGGTGTGAAAACAACCCAAGTGTTCATAAAAGATCAACATATAAAGTGTGTGACAAGTATATGCAATAAAATATACTATAAAGTAGATTTATTTGTAACAAAATGAATGGAACGGGACATTATGCTCAGTGTGATAAGACAGACACAGAAAGGCAAATGCAGCATAATCACGATTACATGTAAATTCCAAAACAGTTGAACTCATAAAAACATTGAATGAATATACCAGCTGTGGTGTCTGATGCCTGTAGCTGTAGCACTTTGGGTTGTTGAGGTGGATGGATCTCTTGAAGTCAGAAGTTTGAGACCACAGTGAGCCACAGCTGTGGCACTGCACAATATAGCATCCTGTGCAACACAGCAAGATCCTGACTCTTCAAACAAACACACAAAAATCAGTCAGAGACTGCAGTGTGGGGCAATAATTTGAGTAAGTGAAAAAAAGGGAACTGTCTGTCAAAGGGGAACAAATTCAGCGGAATTTTTTCATAGGAAGAAATTCTATTGATCTGTTGCACAAAATGTTGATCACAGCTATAATGGTATACTTCAAAACTGCCACAAAAGTAAGGCTACATATTGTGGCTCACACCTGTAATCCAGTACTTTGGGTGGACTTGGTGGATGGATCACTTGAGGTCAGGAGTTGGACACTAGCCTGGCCAACACAATAAAACACCATCTCTACTGAAAATACAATAGTTAGCCAGGTTTGGTGGCACATGTCTGCAATTCCAGCTACTAGGGAGGCTGAGGCAGGAAAATCACTTGAACCCAAGGCACAGATTGCAATGAGTTGAAATTGTGCCACTGCACACCAGCCTGGGCAGCCAGAGCAGAATTCCAACTCAAGAAAAGCATTATTGAAAATGAAGAATTTGGGCCAGGTGCAGTTGCTCTCTACTGTAATTCTACCACTTTGGGAGGCTGAGTCAAGCAGATAACAAAGTCAGGAGTTCAAAACCAGCCTGGACATTTGGGGCAACCCTGTCTGTCTCTATTGAAAAAAATAATAAATTTATAAAATTATATATTAGCCAGCCATAATGTCATGTGCCTGTAGTTGCAGCTACTCTGCAGGCTTAGGCAGAAGAATCACTTAAACCAGGGAGGTGAAGCCAAGATTATACTTCATACTTCAGCTTGAGTGAAAGAGGGAAACTCAGACTCAAAAAGAAAGAAAGAAAGAAAGAAAGAAAGAAAGAAAGAAAGAAAGAAAGAAAGAAAGAAAGAAAGAAAAGAAAGAAAAAGAAACAAAGTAAAAGTAGAATTTAAATATTTTAACCACAAATAAATGATAGTATGTGAGGTAATGGCTATGTTAACTAGCCCAATTTAATTATTTTGCAATGTATATATGTATTATAAAACCACTTTGTGTCCCATAAATATTTACATTTGTTCATTTAAAATAAGATTTTTAGAAAAATTAATTAAAATTAAAATGAACTTGGCTTTTTGTAGAGACAGTAATATATGCCTGTGTGTCCTTTTACTTTGACTGTTTTCCTTCTGCTATTTCTGGGTATAAATAGCATGGGAAGGAATGAAGAACACTAAAGCTCAGTAAATACTTTTCATTACTTGATTCCTTTTTTTTTCTTTTTTTTTCTCATTTTTTCCCCAAATCAATGGAGACAATTTTCTTACTCACACTTCATTCTGTGTTTCTTCCTCATGAGAAATCACCACTGAAAATAAATCTCATGTCCATTCGTGTATAGTTTTTTCTGCTTCTATGACCTTCTTTATCTTTGTTTTGGATTTCACAGCTTTTAAAAACATTTATTTTCTTATTATTTACTGTCTCCTTGTGTCTTGTTTGCCTTACCTCCAAGATCATTTTCTTTACTTATTATTTCATTTTAGGAGATAGAGTCTCTGACACAATCTCAGCTCTCTGCAACCTTTGCCTCCCAGTTTCAGACAATTCTCCAGCCTCAACCTTTGGAGTATTTGAGATTACAGGCATGCATGCACTGTAATGTTTGGCTAATTTTTAAATGTTTAGTAGAGACAGGGTTTCACTGTTTTGGCTAAGCTGGAACTGGAACTCCTAACCTCAAGTAATCTGCCCACCTCAGCCTCCCAAAATGCTAGTATTACAAGCATAAGCCACCATGACTGGTTCGATCATTTTCTTTACTTGAACTACACGATGCGTTTCTTAGTTCTGGATGTGCCACTTGCAGTTCATTTATTTTGTTTTCCATGACACCACAACTGCTGGAAAGAGTTGGCTCTTACAAGGTTTTACTTCTTTCTCTTTCAAACTTTTTAAAAACTATTATTAAGGCATTTACCATGTTACTTAGAATTATACCTCATACCTTCTTTTTGCCAAATCTCATTCATCACTTGTCTGTTGCATATTACTCAACCTGTCATGTGTATTTTTAAAGCTGATTACATTCTTATTTCTCAATTACTATTTTGCTTTGCATTACTTGAGTCAAATTTCCATTAATTGTTCTGTCTGTGCACTTTGTTTCACTTTATTTCATAGATCTCTGTTCATTAGACAACTTGTTTCATTAGCATAAATTACTTTCTCCTTCCCTTTCTTTTTTCTGTCCTCCCCTTTCTTATTTCATTTTTCACTTCTTTTTTCTCTTTTCTAATTTTTTTTTTTCTCTTGTAGAAAGTTTTCTGTCACCCAGACTGGAGTGCAGCTAAGGAACTTATCTCACTACAGCTTCAAGTTTCTGGGCTCTTAAAATCTTTCTGCCTCAGTCTCTTCAGTACCTGGGACTATAGATGCGCATCACCACACCTGGCTTTTCATTGTTGCTGTTTTGAGACAAAGAGTGCTTACGCTTTAAACCTGTAGTTTCAATGAAATCAACTAGTGTTATAATCTCTAGATTCCTATACATTGTGCCTTTTTATTATTTTTTTTTTCTTACAAGCATTCCAAGATTAAGAGAGCTAAATTGAAAACTTCCACTGAACTTCTCTATACTTCCTATGTGCCTCTCTCTGTCATTATTTTAGTTTCAAAAATACATCAGCTACATAACATAAAAACTGGAGACATTCCAAATATATTATTTTCCCTCATCTCTTTCCTGCTTTATTTACAATAAATTATGTATCACTTACACCTTACAAGTTTTTTTTTTTTTTTTTTTTTTTTTTTTTCTTCTTCTTCTTCTTATTTTGGTTTCTGCCTTCCAGTTGATGTCATCATTCATTGTTCCCAAAATGATCCTGTCAATATCTTAATTTACCTTCTGATTCTGTGTTACCCCAAACAATTTGTTTTTCACTTAGTATCTAGACATTATTCTTTTATTTACATAAATAGAAGATATTTCTTTTCTTTTTTTTCTGGTTTACTATTAACTATTAGTTCACGAAGTGTGAGGAGCCATTTCAGTTTTATTTATTATACACAAAATACGAACCTGAAATTCTGAGATATAATAAGCTCTCTGTGTGTTTAATGCTATAATAAATTATAAAACTTTGTAATTTCAGTATTAAATTTTTTACACCAAGTCTTCAGATTACTTATGAAACAAGATTTTAATTGAGTTGCAGAAAAGCTTAGGTTATTTGTTCTTTGACTTCTCCCATTTTTATCCACCCTAGCTATAAGATATTTAAATGTGTGAACTTGACATATTCCTTTCTGTACTTGAGAGTCTGTTGAAGTTGTATGAATAAAAGAATGTACCCTGACCATTGAATTAATATAATTAAGTTTAATGGTTTATATTTAAAACTTGTTTAAATATTTTTATTACTTGAATTGATTATTTCATTTATTATTTGGATTCTTCATTGGTTATAATTCAAATGGTATGGCAAAAAATGTGAGAAAATCTCAAATAGTTCATTATTTGTGGCTTTTTTTTTCTTTAATCATAGAAGACACAAGCCATCTTCTTGCTGATTTGAACTATATTTACAAGACAGTCATAACATTTCACCTTTCTTTCCTCAATAAAATCTAAGGAGTGTGTTTTGAACTTCTTAGTGATATGCCTACAACTCAATGCAATTATTTTTTATGAGGGTATGATTCTACAACATGAATATAATATTCTCCAAAAATATTACCTTTATGTTTAATTATCATACATCACTAAGCTAATAATAATATATAAGCTGTATATCATATAGTCTGAGTATATGGCTAATTTTTACATTGAAATAGTTTTGTTAGAGACTGTGAGACTAAAGTAGGTCAAGATGAAACTTGATTATTTGTAATAACTACCATACTGTAGTGAAATAAATTAACTGTCAACATTTTTGGAAAATAATAAAGTTATATAACTTAAAATTTATCAATAAAATGTTTATTTCTTAACTATTTTTTATTACATGAAAGAAGGAATGGCTCTCATGGTAGTGATGAAATAAGTCTTAAATAAAATCTTATTAAATAGACTGGGGACTATGGCTTATGCCTGTAATATCAGCACTTTGGGATGCAAAGGTGGACAGATCACTTGAGGTCAAGAGCCTGGCCAACATGGTGAAACCCTCCTCTACTACAAATACAAAAATTAGCCACGTGTGATGGAGGATGCCTGTAATTCCCAGAATCACTTAAACTTGGAAGACAGAGTTTGTAGTGATTGGAGATCATGCCACTGCACTGCAGCTTGGGTGAAAGAATCAGACTCTGTCTGAAAAAAGTTTCCCTAAACATTAAAAATCAAAGTAAATTTCAGCAAGTTTCTATTTTATGTCATCATTAAAGTTCATTGGTTGAGAGTTAAAAGTTATAAGGCAGAGAAAAAGGAAACACCTCAGGGTCGATTTTTCAGAGCTGTAGAATCTATGGAAGTGTATAATGAAGAAAGACCTGACCACTGAGTTTGGGCAAAACAGTATGTGTCATTTTAGCCACCCATCATCACCCGCTCCATGACTTTTTGGGAACAGTAAAGAAGATTAAATTCTAGATGCAGCTTTGGATGCATGTGGGAACAATACACTTTTCTTCAGCCTACCTCAGAGTTTTCTCAGGAGTATAATTGACTCCCAGGAGGCATCTGTGGAAGGAATATATACTAGTCAGAGCCACCTAGAACAAGGGATAACAGTCAGGACCAGCAGTACACAAACAAAAGGTCTAGATAAAATTGTCTGGGGAAGAAAATTGATGTGGAAAATCAGATTCAAAAATCTCTCACACTTTACTGTTGTTTGGTTTGGTTTGGTTTTTAAATAGAGACAGAGTCTTGTCATATGGTCCAATTTGGAGTTCTGTGGCAAGATCATGGCTCACCAAGAACTTAACCTCCCTGGATTCAAGTATTCTTCCCACTTCGGCCTCCTGAGCATCTCAACTTCTCTAAACCATTTATTCTCTCATATCACCCTCCCATAGTACAGACATGAAACACCACACTTTTTTTTTTTTTTTTCTTACAAATAGGGCTTTCATGGAGAACTTCTGCTAGGGCAGACCAATCTATTTTTAAATTATATTTTGCTTTTTTATAGAAATGAGATCCCACTATGTTGTCGAGTCTGGTCTCAAACTCCTGGGCTCAAGCCATTAGTTCACTTAAGCATCCTAAAGTGCTGAGATTACAGGTATAAAACATCATGCCCAGTTTCCAACTGGTGTATCTACAGAGCTATACATATGTCCACTGTTGGATGCATGCTCAGAGAACAACTTGAAGCTTTCACTTTTTCCTTACTCTTGAGTAAACACTAGAGTTCCTCAAAGAGTTAATCTGCAAAGTCTGTTCCGGTTTTCTTTTTTTTTTTTTTAATTATTATTTTTTTTAATTTTTCTTTTTATTTGCTTGGAGTGTTTGCTTAAAATGTGTTAAACACAGTAGATGGACAATAGGATAACAGAACACAAGTTAAGTGGTCCTACATGACACAAAATACAGACTACAAAAGTAGCTTTTGAGAGTTGCTAAACAGGTAAACAACTCCTAAATCTAAGCTATTGTGGAGGTCAGGAATTCATTTTCCAGACATGCTGAATGATATCTAGTGTTCACTGTTCAACAATAAAATGCATGGTATTCCAATAAACAACAATAAAAAATGGCACGCTTAAAGAGAAAATAATGAAAAGACACTGTAATGCAGGAACCCCAGGCATGACACATACTAGGCAAATATTTTAATTCACTTCATTTCAATGTTCTCAAAGGCATAAGGGAAGCCAGAAAAAGAGTGTTTCAAAAATGTAAAATACCAATAAAAACATATAAATTATTTTGAAAAAGGAAATATATATTCTTTAACTAGAAGGGCTGAATTGCATGCATGAACCTGCAGAAAGCATAATCAGAAAATATTAAGATGGACTGTTGGATATTATTTAATCTAAGAAACAAAAAGAAGAAAAAAAAAAACAGAGAAATAAATAAAACTAAGGTAGCCAAGGTTCCGCATCAAATATATCAACATATTTGTATTGGGACCCCCACAGGGAAAAGAGAGATAGGCATAGAAATCATATTTGAAGAAATAATGACTAAAATTTCCCAAGTGTGCTGTAGATACAAATCTACTTATCCAAGAATCTCAAATGGAAAACAAGAAACCCCAAGAAGAATAAACTGAAATATATCCACACTGATACCCATATGCTGAAATTGAAAAAATAAATAAATAAATAAATAACAAATAAAAGAAACAAATAAATAGAGGACAAATAAATAGAGGGCAAGTCAGAACTGACCACATGTAAGTTATCCTTGATGACATTAACAGCAAATTTATCACTAAAATCATGGAGGAAGGAAGGCATTGGGATGATATGTTTAAAGTGCTGAAAGAAAATAAAGTTAATTATAAACTCATTGTCTGGTAAAACTAAACTTTGAAATTATTAGTAAATAGGGTATTTCCAAGAGAACAGAAATAAAGAGAGTACATCACTACTAGACAGCCTTACAAAAATGATACAGGAAGTTAGTAATGAATGAATAGACAGCAACTTAGGTGCAAATAAATAAATAAAGAACATTGATAAAGTAAGTATACTAGGAAATATAAAAGACAGTATTATTGTATTTATGGTTTCAGTAATTTTATTTTGCTACTGGATTTAAAAGGGAAGAGGCCAAGGGTAGTATCTCACACCTATAATCCTGATCAGTCTGGTAGGATTCTTTGAGCTCAAAGATTTGAGACCAGGGCAATGTAGTGTTGAACTCTGTCCTTAAAGAAAATAAAGCTAGCCAGGGGTGGTGACAGGCACCTCTGCACCCAGCTATGTGGAAGAGTAAGGTGGGAGGATCCCTTGATCATGAGAGCTTAAGTGTGTAGCAAATCATGTTTAAACTGTGTAATTTAGATTCTGTATCAATATAACAAAATAAAGAAGTGACAAAAATTAAAACAATAATTATATATATGTGCTGTTAGCATATATTGTAAAACAAGAATTTTTGACTTAAAAGCATAGGAAGATAGAAACAGCAGTATGGTAAAATATATTTTGTATAATGTCAACATTGTTATTATAATTCGCACCATATTATTATAAATTTAATATATTTGAAAAAGAATGACTAAAACTTCCCAAGTATGCATAGATACAATTCTACTTATCCAAGAATGTCAAAAAAAAAAAAAAAAAAACAACAACTCATAACGACCATTAAGAAAATAACTATTAAAATATACTGAAGAGAAATGTGGTATCAAAATGGTAGCCTAAATAGCAAAACAAATTATTTCTTTTCAGTAATTATTTTAAGTGCAAATAAGTTAACTCTAGTTAAATGTCACAGATTGGCAGAATGACTTTTTTAGATATTTTAAGAGGGAGAGTAAAAAAATAATGCAAACAGTAATGAAAATAGAGCTGTGAAACTAAGCAAATATCAAAAACGTTTAATTCACCACGAAGGCATAATACTTAACCTAATACTGATACTATTCCAATGACAAATCCTCAGGATACATGAAACAAAAATGAACAGATTTGAAGAATTACGCAGTTCTCCATAATTGCTAACTTTTTAACATCCTACTTTTACCAATGAAACAGCCTAAACAGAAGTTTTATTTAAAAATATAAGTAAAATGAAAAGGTCTTGAACAGCACTGCAAACCAACTAAAACTATCAGAAACCTATAAAACACTCCACTCCACAAGCTGAATACACATTCTTCTGAAATGCATAACGATCATTCTCCATGCTGTCTCGAGGATGGACTTTATGCTAGGCCACAAAACAAGTCTCATTATATTAACTGAAATCACACGTTATGGAAATCACACATAGTGATTTCTCCAACCACAGCAAAGTAAATATAGAGATCCATTTTCTAAAAACTAAAAACTGTATAATGTTTGGAAACTAAACAGTACATTATTCAACCACCAATGGTTGACTGAATGATCTGCAGGAAATTAAATGATTTTTGCAGATAAATAAAAAATCGCAACATACTAAAACTTCCGGGATGCAGTAAAATCAATGCTGAGAACAATATATTAAAGAGAAGAAATGTAAAATCAGTAATATAAAGTTTTACATAATAAAGTAGAAAAAGGGCAAACTAAAGAAGAGTACTTTTATCAAAAAATGGCATGGTCATTTTCAATAATCTTAGCACCCACACCAGAACACACACAGAAGACTGAAATAATTATATGATGCAGTGATTACCGCCAGCAATACAACAGAATCAAATATGAGAAGGAAACAGCTCTTATGGTGACAGAGAATTGAAGAGACCAGGGAGATGATAATAAAGTTTGGCTTTATATTCATTACTCTCTATTCCTAGTATGCTGGAAGCCAGGTGTGGAAAAAAATAAAGAAACCTTTGACTTACGATTACTATAACGGAGAAAATAAAGTTAAAATAAACAACCAACTTCTCTGAAATTTTTGTTTTCCTGGCAGGAACACTGTTTCTGTGTTTAACCCACAGGAAGCCTTCTGAATGCCTAAAAAGAGAAAAACTTTTGAGGACAACAAGGGACAAAGAGTAAGGCCTCACTATCATCTCCAGCCTGGATATCTGAGTCACAGTAGATGCCAAATTAGAGTGTTTGTGCAGCAGTAACATAAGGTAGTAGATACATTCTATACTTTTTCTGAGAACAAACCCATCATCAGCCTTCCCACAGTTAGGATATTCCTTTAGGATCTCTTCAATAGGGGACTAACAGTATTCCTAGGTTTGCTAGAGCTGTGGCAAAGCTGGACTTAAGGCACTACCTACTGCCAAAAAAGAGGCACTTAACTAGAAAAAATCAAACAAATAAAACCCCCACAATAAGTATGTTATCAATAAAACAATTCTCAAAGCAAACACCCTAAATAAAATGCAAAATAAGACAGAGAGAAGAATGGACTAAATAGTCTTTCCAAAAAAATAAATGTATAACCACAGACATAATAGCAAACAGGGAATCATAATCTTTCAAATGTACAAAGCAAGAAAATATTGATCAGTGTTAATTAATGAGATGGCTGTCAGTGAGTTCTGTGATCAAAAGTTAGAAACAACAGTTTCCAGGAAACTCAGATGACTAAAACAACATGTAAAATATAAAGTTTTGATAGAATATTTTAAAAATGGAATGAAGTGCTTTTGAAAATACAAAAATCTTAGAACTGAGAAACATATTGACTGAAGTCAAAAATTCAAAAGGCTCTCAACAGAAGAACAGAAAAAAAGAATAAACAATGAGAGCTCTAACACAGGTTATTAGTGCCAGGTTTTGTGCTTCACATCCGTAATCACAGCACTTTGGATGACTGAGGTGGGTCGATCACTTGAGATTCAGAGTTCAAGACCAGACTAGCTGAAATGGTAGTACCCTGTCTCTGCTTGGAATACTAAAAATAAATGTATAGCTGGACCATACACTCTTGTACTCCCAGCTATTCAGGAGACTGAGACAGTTGAATCAGTTGGATCTAGAAGGTAGAAAAGTGAGCTAAGATTATGCCACTGCCATTGTCCAGTCTGGACAAGCTGGAGTAAGTGAGATAAAAGAAAGGAACAGAAAAAGAAGAAAGAAAGAAAGAAAAAGAAGGAAACAAAGAAAAAGAAGGAAACAAAGAAAAAGAAAGAAAGAAAGAGAAAGAAAGAAAGAGAGAAAGAAAGAGAGAAAGAAAGAAAGAAAAGAAAAGAAGAAAGAGACAAAAAGAAAAAAAGGAAGGAAGGAAGGAAGGAAGGAGGGAAGGAAGGAAGGAAAGAAGGAAGAAAAGAAGGAAGGAAAGAAAGGAGGGAAGGAGGCACAAAAATAAAAAAGAAAAAGCAAGTCACTGGGAAATGCACATTGAAAAATAAAGAAAAAAATGCAAAAAATGATGAACAATTTCACGATATGCAAAACTACCTTATAGAAACAAATATAAAAATTAGAAATGTTCAAGAGACCTTGGCAACAGGAAGGTATAGAGACTCTATTAAAATGAATAATGACAACTTTACAAAATATGAAAAAGTTACAAATACACAGGTTCAGAAAAGCCATAGACTACCAAAAAGATTAACAACCAATAAAGCTACCACAAGACAATTAATAATCAAACTCTCAAAAGTCAAGAAATAAAGAGAATTCTAAAAGCAGTAAGGGAAAATAGATTAAAAAAGAAGAAGAAGAAGAAGAAGAAGAAGAAGAAGAAGAAGAAGAAGAAGAAGAAGAAGAAGAAGAGCTTAAAATAATTCAGTAAAGGACTTGTTAACAACAAGTATTTAAGAAAGATGCAACATTAAAAGATATAAAGTGTGTCATCAAAACTATAATTGGAAGGAAGGTAACAGTCTAAGAATTTTTAATATGTCAAAAGTTATCAAAAGCTTAGCTGATTATTAAATATAAAATGTTTTATGTGAATATTGAAATAGCCATTAAAAAAAAAAAAAAGAAAAGAAAAAGAAACACACTACAGCAACTATGCCAAAAAAAAAGCAAAAGAATCCAAGCTTGTCACTACAGAAAAACAGTAATTGCTAAAAATTTAAATGTAGACAAGAGAAAAAGATGAAAGAAAAAAATGAGGTTAAACAATGAGTTACAGTTTATAAAGAACTTGTAAAATACAATAGTAGAAAAACAAACAAAAAAACATATTTAAAAATGAGCAAAAGCTTGGAATAGATATTTCTCCAAGGAACATATTTAAAAATGGGCAGCAAGTATGAAAAAGAATATTAAGCTTCATATCATCAGTTACATATAAATCAGAGGTACTATGAGACATTACCTAACTCACTGACACACCATTAGAATATTCCCTTCAGGATCTCTGAAACAGGAGACTGACAATATTCCTAAGTTTGCTAGAGCTTAGGAATGGCTATTATCAAAAACTCAAAAGATCACAAATGTTAGCTAGGTTGTAGAGAAAATGAAACTCTTTTATGTTATTGGTGGTAACGTAGATTGCTATAGCCATTATGGAAATTGATATGAAAGTCTCTGAAAAAATTAAAATAAAATCACCAATACCTCAGCAATTCTTTCTTTAGGTATATAATAAAAAAGAAAAATAAAATTACCACCTTATAGAGACTCTAATGTTCATTGAAGAATTATTTTCAGTAGCTGAGATATGAAAACAACCTAAGTTTCCAATACAATGCAATATTATTTAGCCCTAAAAAGGTAAGTCCTTGCCATTTCCCACAACATAGAGGAGCTTTGAGAAAATTATGCTAAGTAGAATAAGCCAGACACAGAAAGAAAAATATTACATAATCTCAATTATATGCAAAAGATGGTGGTGGCAGGCTGTTGTTGTTGTTGTTGTTGTTGTTGTTGATGATGATGATGATGTTAATGAGCTCTCAAATGCTAATAGAGGAAGAATTTTCTCATTATCACAAAAGTGGCACAAAGCCCTTCACAAGGGATCCACCTCATAACTCAAACACCTCTCACTTAACCCCACCTCCAAAACTCTGGATCAAATTTCAATGTAAAGTTTGTAAAGTCAAATATCCAAACTATAGTAACTACATGAGATTAAAAATATGTGAATTTGCTTCAGTATAGTAACTTTTTAAATGTCCATATGTATTTAATAGTATCATGTACACATGAAATGCACATAATATAATGTATTTTTTATTTTTATTTTTATTTTTATTTTTTTAAATATATTTATTTTATTGCATTTTAGGTTTGGGGGTAAATGTGAAGAACATGCAAGATTGTTGCATAGGTACACACATGGCAGTGTGGTTTGCTGCCTTCCTTCCCCTCAACTGTATCTGTCATTTCGCCCCATGCTATCTCTTCCCACCTCCCCACCTCCCCGTTCCTCCCCCATTTACCCCCAACGGACCCCTTCCTGTAGTGCTGCCCTCCCTGGGTCCATGTGTTCTCATTGTTCAACACCCGCCTATGAGTGAGAACATGCGGTGCTTGATTTTCTGCTCTTGTGTCAGTTTGCTGAGAATGATGGTTTCCAGGTTCATCCATGCCCCTACAAAGGACGCAAACTTATCGTTTTGTAAGTACTCACACATCTAATTTTATTAAGCACATAATTTCATCATGTATTCCAAAAAGTGTTAATTTAAGGTTCTTCTTTCTTCCTTCACAGACTTCTCTGTCTCGTCCAATTAGCTGACTCTCTCAGTGCTCTGTAGTATCATCTTGTGATGGAGCTTAGGATCACCCCAAGAAAGAGAATGGCACATTCTCCACTGTGTGGGTCTGCTTTAGGGGCAACCAAGGGTTAGATGTTCTCTGACTGCCCAGTGGCTTTGTAAGGTATGGTGGCGGGTTCACATTTAGACAAGACCTGACCCTCCAAGGACTCAGGGTGGCCCTTGACATGCTGTCCCATGAGACCCCAGAATGACTTGACTGAGGGGATGTGCAAGTGCAGCTGCTTGGGATGTGCAAATGGCCTGGCTTGCAATCAGGACAGCTCAGGGACATGCGGCCTGAGTGTCATAACCCCTCTCTGCGTACCCAAGTACATTCTCAGGAGATGTTCCATTTTCCAATTTGCCAGTGCAACAAGTGCCATATGTGCTGACGGTGGAGAAGTTAGCCTGGGTTCTTGCTACCTTTTTTAGTGAAATGAGCTCTCAGATCACCCTCTGTGACTCCTTTGCCTCAGAGAGTGGAAGCAAGGCTAAAAGTTTTGACGTGGTGGGGCAGGAGAACTTGTAGAGGAAGCAATGGTTAAGCAGCTGTGAAGTTGGTTTGCTGTTTATTAGCAGCTCAAAACCGCTTTCACCAGCACCTGGAGCAAGCCCAGAAGACCCCAGTGCCTGGAGGGGATCCTGACTTCCTGCAGCCCTCAGGTAATCCCTATGTTACCTATGGGTATGTGGACAGATCTCAGTGATCTGATGAATGCCCCAGGGCTCTAGTCACCTTGTGTTTTGGGAGATAATTTCTGACAAGGACCAGGCTTAGGTAGTCACAGTACTTACAGCTACAGCCCTCCACCAATTGGTAGGATCAGATCTTCACTCTCTGTGAGCAAGATCACTGAGGCCAAGGATCTGAGGCTTGGGACCAGCTCAAGTAGGGCTGTGGCTGTCTTTCTGCATATGAAGGTCATGCTGTGGCAGGGTCAGGTCTTAGGCTGGAGACAAGGGGGCATGTCACCAAAGCAGGTGTTGGTGAGTTGATTTGAAGGACTACACAAGCACAAGAATTTGGGATGTTTTACATTAATAATTACATGTTGTTGGTCGTTCTGTCCAGACTATAGTTAGGACAAGAAACAGAAGGATATTTTGGTGGTCCAGGGGTGATAGCCTTTTCTGGTCAACAGGGTTGCTTATGCCTGTTTGGAATGAGACTGGGACTGGGAGTCCCACAAAACTTCTTCTCTCGTCTGACCATTTTCAGAGTAACATCAAGAAAGTGGGCCTCCACAGTGCCCAGAGGGCACTCAAGGTCCACGGGGCAACTGAGGATGGGCCTATAATTTCCTGAAGACAAGATGACCTGAAAGTCACTGACTGACAGGTACTGTCAACCATGTGCTATGGGACCATCTCACCTGTTCAGTTTCTCTTCCTCCTCAGGTGGGAACCAAGGCATGAAGTGGGCATAAGGATGACACAGCCTTGACACTGGGCTCATGTCAGACCCCAGGGTGGGGGAAGCCACCAGCAAAGATACCACATCACAGACCAGGGTTGGGTAGCAGCTTCCTGTAGGTGTCTTGGAGGGTGCTGAGGGTGTCCTGGAGGGTGCTGAGACTACTGTGTCCATGGTTTCTGGCTCTTCCCTGAATACAGGAAGCTGTGGGCCCAGAAACAGGAAGAAACTTAGAGACTCATTTCTCTGGATGTGAATTGTCTGTTTAATTATACTTGTCTTTCATTTTCTGCTTTTTAAAAACTTTTGTACACTCATGTTTACCTGTGTGCAATTACAAATGATGCTGGAATGGGGGAATCGCTGAGATTCCCTGATCCCTTTGCAGAAATCTTCACCTTCTTTTTTCTTGCTGCTGCATGGGCATCAAGATGCTCTCCCTCCACTTGCATGCTGATCATATAGCTGTGGACATTGTGCTAATGTATATTTGTTTATCTTTGTCTTGGAGAGGGAATATGAAACCCATTGTCTACTATGATGGAATCAGAATGTCCATATTAGCACTTCAACAATATTTTTTTTGTACCTTAGAGGGTATGAAAGGTTCTGCATAAAGGGAGAAATAGCAGAAAGCAGACAAGGAAACAGGAAGGTCACTCTGAAGTATGAATTTTCTGGGCCACTAGTTACTGTATTATGTGGTCACTTTGGTGTGCATGAGGGAGTACTATGTAAGACTTTTCCTCAGGTATGTACAATGTCTGAGCTCAAAGCTATTTTAATGCTCATTGTACAGTTTCATGAATTCTGAGCAGAAAGTCACCTTCCTTCTCAGTCCATAGCTTGCCTAAATGTCAACCCAAGGCTGAGTAGGTCTACAGTAGCTTGTCTTTGAAAATAAAATGTGCTTTGAGATAGTCTCCGGAAAGTCAAACAGAAAGGAAGGTAGTGACAGCTTTCACCCCAGGGACATCTTGGTAAAGCTTGGTTAGAGGTAAACATGGAAAACATTAAGGGCTGATGGCCAAGTGCTATGTGAACCAGTCACAAGTGTAGGCTGAGGTCATGTGACACATCCTTCTGCACAAGCTGGAGGAATTGAGTTGCAGACTCTGACTCCAGTCTGTGGCACTAATGGTGTGTCAGGTCCAGAATAACATGGAAAGGCTGTAGAAATTGTTGGTTGTAATATTTTCTTTCTCGCAAAGGGAGGCTGAAGACCATAAGTGGTGAGTCAGGTTCACATGGCCTGGGATGGCTGGCCTGAATGTTGTGTCACCTTGTGTAGTTGGCAGTCTTGGCTGTACCACAAATGAGTTGTGCTCCTTCCTACTGGCCTATGTCCATTAGGGATCACCAGAACTAGACCCCAAGGATGTGGGTATCGCCCTCATCTGGGAACTGAGACCAGATTGGTTCTGGGTAGGTGCCCAGTATAAGGACAGAATTATAGGATTTATATGAGAAAAGGGGTAGCAGTCCTCCAGTCACATACTCTGCTTGCTGAAACAGCTAGATTGTGAGAAAAGCCCCATCTTACAGATGGGCTCACTTTGCCATACAGCACTAGAACTGAGAGGCTCAGACAGAGGCTGCTATAGCCACCATGTCCCCTGGGGCTTGCTAACCTCTCCATGTGGCTGTGCTAATCCTTCCTCTTACTTTTCCCACCCTTATGTCTTTTGTTCATTCTTACTCTCACCTGAGAATTATTATTCTTTCTATAAAAAAAAACATTATTCTTCCTTTGAAAACCAGTAATTTTACATTGGATTGACATACAGTAAACTATGCACATGTAAGTTAAGGAATTAATGGTTTTCTCCATGTGACTGTTTTATTCACTGCAAGGCCACAACCATAATAAAAGTCACAAAAAATAACCTCTTCCCACCCATACCAATCTCTCCTTGGCCACCCTAGGACCACAGATCTGCTTCTATCTTTAACAGTGCACAGAGATTAATGAAAATTTATGTAAATATGGTATACATTTAAATTTTTGTGTTTTTCTCTCACCTGGCTTCTTTTATTCGGTATAGCTACTTTGAGAGTCACCCTGTTGTGTGCACTTCAACAGTCCATTTCTTTTTATGCTAAGCCACTTGCCATGGTGTGGATGTGCCACAGCTTGTTCACACTTCTCCTGTGGATGAGATTTGGGCAACTACTGGTCCTGGATCATTATGCATAAGGCTGTCAGGAACATTTCTTTATGTCTGTAGTCTGTGAAGTTATCTTTATTTTTCATAGTTTATTCCTAAGTGTACAGTGGTCACATCATATCATTGTAAGTATGCATCGACCTGGCTAAGGAACCACTGACAATTGTCCTTAGTTATTGATCCATTACCTGCTTTCTCTCTTCTTCCCCTGCTTTGGTCATGATAATCTCTTGTCTTCACACTTCAGTGCAATAACTTCTTTTCATACTGCCTTCTCTTTACATTTGGAATCAGCAGCTTTTTCTCCAGATGGCTTCTTCTTCTGATGCCATCTCTAAATTTGCCTTCTGTGACTTGTGCGTAAACATTACCCTCTAAACATCCTAGGTATAAGAGGGTTTAAGGAAAAGAGTCTGTACTGATTCATATCAAGTACTTACAATGTTTGTGTATAAGAGAAAGATGACTGGGTGCATCTTCTCACCCATTGTCCCTGGAGACAGATATTAACTTTGTCGATAGAAATAAGTCTGGGTTTAGCCTGGACATATATTTATGTGACTCACACAGTTTTCCTAAATGACATTTGGAGACCTGGCCTTGGGCTGCAAGATAAGGAAGAAGCCACTTACAAGCCATGAAATTGAAGATGAGTCACTCAATTACCTCATTCTCACTATCCACTCTGCATATTATACTACCCATACCTTGCAGAGTTGCTGTGAATTCACCTGAACAAGACACCTGCATGTATGGTGTGCAGAAAATGTTAACTTTCCTTTGTTGAAATATAGCTACCCATGAATATTATATGCTGAGTTCTGGATTACATCAGAAAAAGATTTAGAAGACCTTGTAAATACTGAGGAGGCAATGCTGATCACTGACTGTCTGCGAAGATAGCAGAGAAAAAGTAACCTGGAGCTGTAAATGGCCACGGGGGCTGTAACAGGTAGTCACATAGGCATGAGTGGATCAGGAGACAGTTCTTACCACCCACCCACCTGGAATTCCAGGCCATTAGGGGATGATTGGACAGTTATCTGGTTGCTTCTCTGAAATGGAGAGACAAGCTTCTACTGATCCACAGCTGTTAACATTAAAGTGTTCATTAAATGCAGGCAATTTCCGGGGAGAAACAAAATGGGCTTCCAATAAAATCTCAAGTATTAGTCAAGTAAACTGAGGCATGCACATTAAGAGACAAAATGGTGGAATATGTCCTTTCATATCACTCCACCAGGAAACAAAAGATAGCCTCAGAAAGGCATGTATACAACTTCTTAAACACCTTCCCCATGGTCACTTCCAGATGGCAAAAATGGCACTTGTATGCAAACAGCCTATGATAAGGGAAATATCATGGAAAAGTGTGCACCAGACGCTGGTGGTGGGCCAGCCTATAATGTTCCTGGAAGAAGGTTAATGGCTTCATTTGTTTTTCAAGTCCCTCACTTCGATCACTTCCTAGCACATTTTTCATTCTTTTCTGTGCTACAGTTTTGTAATATACATCTAACCCTCATGTGTAACTTCCCAGTCTCTTTTTCTGCTTTATGCCCTTCAGTTGAATTCTTTCTTCTGAAGAGGCAAGAATTGATGTTGCTAAAGACCTGGGTGGATGTGCTGCCAGTAACTCCAATACTGCCCACCCGTAACAGGTCTAGGAGCTAGTGGACAGTGTGGCTGGAGTATATGCCCATTTTGTGGTTGCTAGGACCACAGGCTGTTCCTGATGGTAGAAAGACATGAATCTCAGGCTATGAGCATACCGTGGAAGGAAAGATTATTTGGCTGAGAAAATACTTTGGATAAGATAATTTTTTTAATTGAGGTAAAATTTCCATATCATAAAATTAACTTTTTGAAATGTACAATTCAGTGACATTTAGTACATACACATTTTAAACAACTACCACCACTAACTTCCGAATTATTTTCATCATCCTAAAAGAAAATCCTTTACCTGTTAAAGAGCTACTACCAAATCTGTCCTCCTTCTGACACCTGTAAAATAGTAACTTGCTTTTTGTCTCTAAGAAATTACTGATGTTGGGTATTTATATAAAGAAAATTTTATAAAGTATGCGACCTTTTGTGTTCAGCTTCTTTAAACGCAATAGTTTTGAAGTTTCTCCATATTTTAGTATTAGTGTCACCATCCTTTTTGCAGCTAAATATTATATGAATAAATGCATATACTACTTTTGTTTTTCTATTATTTGTTTGTGGACATCTTGTTTGTTTTCACCTTTTAGATATTGTGAACAATGCTTCTGTGAACATATGTGTACATGTTTTTGTGTGAATACCTGGTTTACATGCTTTTGTATATGTATCTGGAGTAGATTTGCTGATGTGTATGGTAATTCTATGTTCAGCTTTTTGCATAAACACCAAACTGTTTTCCCCAGAAGCTGTAATATTCTACATTCACATTTCTCCATTTCCATATCAAGCCATTGTTAGTTTAGGTTTCATAAAATAATAATGACAATTACAATGGTTGTGAGGTAGTATCTTATTATGGCTTTGATTTGCATTTCCGCAAGGTGAGTTATGTTGAGCATCTTTTCATGTGCTATTTGTGTATGTTTGGAGAAAAGTATTTTCAACTCTTCTGCCCCTTTTTTCTTAATTGGATTGCTTTTTTTTTGTTTATTGAGTTGCAAGGGTTTCTTGTATATTCTGGATACTAGACTCTTACCATGTATATGACTTGCAAAAATTTTGTCCTATGCTGTTTTTCTTTTTTTTTTTTTTTCCCCCACTATAGTGATAGTGTCTTTGATTCATGAAAGTCTTTAGGATTGATGAAGTTTATCTCCATATTTTTGTTTCCAGTGCATTCAGTGTCACAGGCATGAAATTGTTGATAAATTCAATGCCGATAAGCACATGCAAAGATGTTTGACGTCACTAGCATTTTGGTAAATAAATATCTAAACCATAATGAGATTACCACTTTAAAATCATTAGAATGTCTGTTTTTAAAAGAAATGTTGAAGAGTATGTAGAGAAATTGGAAACTCTATGCATTGCTGGTGGGAAGGTGAAATGGCAGAGATGGTTGCACAAAAACATGAGCATATGTAACGCCACTGAACTATACGCCTACGAATGTTTAGTTGGTAGATGCTATGTTATATATCTTCTTTACCACATACAACAAAAAGTTTCTTGGAACTGGCCCTGAAATACCTGCATGTATGATGAAAGAAGACCCTTCTTCCCTAAAATGACTAAACGCCTTTTTATTCATGCTGGTCCAACACACTACTGGCTCTTCCAGACCGAGCATGATCTCACGAACCAGGGAGATTCCACTCCACGTGGCTCATTTATACCGTTTTCATCACCCTATTTTCCTATTCAACTCACTTCCTACCCCCTCCAAATTATGGTACATCACAGGCCTGTTTACCATCTCTGTAGAGTTTTCAATAATGTCATAAAAATGGGATCATACAATATGTGCTCTCTTCAATATGGCCTTTTTTGTTGTTATTATCACTTTTCTCATTATTCTAAGATTGCTGCTAAAACTAAAAATAAAAAAGCGTATATGTGTTGGACCACAGAAAATCAATTATAAAAAATGTACTCTAGGGCTGAGCATGATAAGCGACATCTCTAATCCCACCACTTTCGGAAACCGAGAAGGGTGGATCATGAGGTCAGGACTTAGACATCAGACTGGCCAGTTGATGAAACCTCATTTTTACTAAAACTACAAAATAAATAAATAAATAAATAAATAAATAAATAAATAACAGGCTTGGTGATACAGATTTGTAGCACCAGCTACTCTGGAGGTTGAGACAGGAGATCCAGGTGAATCTGGTAGCTGGAGTATGTGCAGATAGTCTATGGAGCCACTACCACTCTGGAAGCTACCACTACTCCTGAGGGGATGGCTTGAAGCCTCAGCCTTCAACAGAAGCACCAGGGACTCAGCAAGCAGTGTTTGGTGTGCCTGTTTCCCATCTGTATCTATCCTTGGTGAGGTATGTGTACAGGTTTTTACTTTTTAATTGGGCTATCTTGATCCACCTTTCTCAGTCTCCCAAAGTGGTGGGATTAGAGATGTCACCTGCCATGAGAGGTTGCAAGAGTGGACCAATGAAACGCATGCACTGAGCTGCTGATGCACAAGGAAGTGTTGGTTGGCATCTGATAGAGCTTCTTTCTCCTTGGAACCCACTCAGGAGAGACCATGGCTTCAGGCCTGGGTCTGCATCCACCATGAGAATAGTGTGCCTTCTCTCCTCTGGTCCCATCTGAAAGACAGTGGCATCAGGACATCTGGTGGCCAGGTAAGGAAAGGTGCTCCTAGCTTTCAATTCATGCTGGTGATATACATTGCTGTCTTTTCCACACACATGTCATGATCTTACCAACCAGAAAGAGTTTACTTTCACTTGGTCTCTTTGTTTCCTTTTCCGTTATCCTATTCCTTTATTTGACTACTTCCTGCCCCAATACAAACCACTGTATATCACAGGTCTCTTTACCAACTCTGTAAGTTTTTCTTCTTTATAATGTCATAGAAATTGGATGATACAATATGAGATCTCTTCACATTAACTTTACTCACTGAGCTTTATGTATATTAGATGCATCGATGACTTTGCATAACTTCACAGATCACTCTCTTTCTCTGGCTAAGTAATTTTTCATTGCATGAGTGTGCGTAGATTTTTTTACTATTGAAGGGCATCCCCATTTCTTGAAGTATTTGACTATTATAAATGTAGCTATACATAATTGCATGTGGCTTTTTTTCTAAGATGGGAGTTTTCAAAGCAGTTATCTAAATTTCTGAGTGCCATTTTTAGCCTTTATGGTAAGACCATGTTTAGCTTTGGAGCTAAAAAATCACCAAAACTGTAGCAGAATAAGAGCATTATCTTTTAAAATGACTATATAATTGTGCATTTCATCAACAGAGAATTAAAGTTATTTTGGCAATTTTAATTGCATTTAAGGAGATTTCTACAGTTTTATAGATGTTCAGTGCTATCACATTGATATTTTTATTTGCTTTTCCCTGATGAGATGTGTTAGTGAGCATTATTTTGTTGGTGTTAGGTTACTACTACTACTACTACTACTACTACTACTACTACTACTACTATTAGGTTGTTGCCAAATCATGTGTGTACGTGCTATGCCAAAAAAACAAGCACTCAAAAAATGTATTCTAATCTCTACATTGTAAAAATTAAAAGAAATGCTAATACGTATTGTTACATTTATCTTACTATGTTATGTTTCTTAAATTTGTGGTTTCTACAACGGATAGTAAGCTGCACCTAATTAAACAATATGTTGAATATTTAGAGATTCCCTTAAACCAATGAATTTCTTTAGAGATGTCAAGACAGTAGCAGCAATTTTTAGAGTACAAACTGGTTTGCTTGGGAATTCACAGAATACATTGATTTACCCTTTAGTACATAGTTTGAATGCTTAATACTTGACACAGTTAGAATTCTGAAGGCTTTGCTTTTCAAATGCCCTTCTTCAAACGTGAGCCAAAATGTGAAATAAGATGTTTTTGGTCTATTAGTTTTTCATTACCTTTCCCAAAAGATTCTACTGCCTCAGATTCAAATTTTGAGACTCTATTAAAATATTATCTATTGTTCTTTTTCTTTTCATTCTAAGATATACCAAGTAAAACTTCTGATAATTTTCCTTTAAATAAGAAGTGAAATTTACCAGGATAATTGATAGAGATAGCTCTGGTCTGCAGCTTCCAGCAAGAGCGATGCAGAAGGGTGATGGTGGAGGGGTTGGGGGTTGGTGATTTCTGTATTTTCTTTCTTTCTTTTTTTTTTTTTTTTAATCACAGCAATCATAGTAACCTTTTTTTTTTTTTTTTTTTTGATTGCATTTTAGGTTTTGGGGTACATGTGAAGAACATGCAAGATTGTTGCATAGGTACACACATGGCAGTGTGGTTTGCTGTCTTCTGTCCCCTCACCTGTATCTGTCATTTTTCCTCATGCTATCTCTTCCCACCTCCCCACCCCCCTGTACATCCTTCATTTCCCCCCAACGGACCTCAGTGTGTAGTGTTCTCCTCCCTGTGTCCATGTGTTCTCATTGTTCAACACCTGCCTATGAGTGAGAATATACGGTGTTTGATTTCCTGCTCTTGTGTCAGTTTGCTGAGAATGATGGTTTCCAGGTTCATCCATGTCCCTACAAAGGACGTGAACTCATCGTTTTTGATGGCTGCATAATATTCCATGGTGTATATGTACCACATTTTTCCTATCCAGTCTGCCATCGTTGGGCATTTGTGTTCGTTCCAGGTCTTTGCTATTGTAAACAGTGCTGCAATGAACATTCGTGTGCACGTGTCCTTACAGTGGAATGATTTATAATCATTTGGATATATACCCAGTAATGGGATTGCTGGGTCAAATGGGATTTCTATTTTTAGGTCCTTGAGGAATCGCCACACTGTCTTTCACAATGGTTGAATTAATTTACATTCCCACCAACAGTGTAAAAATGTTCCTATTTCTCCACATCCTCTCCAGCATCTGTTGTTTCCAGATTTTTTAATGATTGCCATTCTAACTGGTGTGAGATGGTATTTCAATGTGGTTTTTGATTTGCATTTCTCTGATGACCAGTGATGATGAGCATTTTTTTCATATGTTTGTTGGCCTCCTGTATGTCTTCTTTTATAAAGTATCTGTTCATATCCTTCGCCCATTTTTGAATGGGCTTGTTTGTTTTTTCCTTGTAGATCTGCTTTAGTACTTTGTTAATTCTGGATATCAGCCCCCTGTCAGATGGGTAGACTGAAAAATTTTTTTTCCCATTCTGTTGACTGCCGATTCACTCTACTGACTGTTTCTTTTGCCATGCAGAAGCTGTGGAGTTCGATTAGGTCCCAATTGTCTATTTTGGCTTTTGTTGCCCTTTCTTTTGGCGTTCTGGTCATGAGATCCTTGCCTACACCTATGTCCTGAATGGTTTTGCCTGGATTTTCTTCTAGGGTTTTTACGGTGTTAGGTCTGATGTTTAACTCTTTAATCCATCTGGAGTTAATTTTTGTGTAAGGTGTCAGGAAGGGGTCCTGTTTCTGCTTTCTGCCCATGGCTAGCCAGTTTTCCCAACACCATTTATTAAACAGAGAGTCCTTTCCCCATTGCTTGTTTTTGTCAGGTTTGTCGAAGATCAGATGGTTGTGGGTATTTTGTATTTCATGTGATGCCTCTGTTCTGTCCCATTGGTCTATATCTCTGTTTTGGTACCAGTACCATGCTGTTTTGATTACTGTAGCCTTGTAGTATAGTTTGAAGTCTGGTAGTGTGATGCCTTCTGCTTTGTTCTTTTTGCTTAGAATTGACTTGGCTATGTGGGCTCTCTTTTGGTTCCATATGAAGTTTAAGGTGTTTTTTCCAGTTCTGTGAAGAAGGTCATTGGTAGCTTGATGGAAATAGCATTGAATCTGTAAATTACTTTGGGCAGTATGGCCATTTTCACGATGTTGATTCTTCCTAACCATGAACATGGAATGTTTCTCCATCTGTTTGTATCCTCTCTTATTTCGTTGAGCAATGGCTTGTAGTTCTCCTTGAAGAGGTCCTTTACGTTCCTTGTTAGTTGCATTCCTAGGTATTTTATTCTCTTTGTAGCAATTGTGAATGGCAGTTCATTCTTGATTTGGCTCTCTTGAAGTCTATTACTGGTGTATAGGAATGCTTGTGATTTTTGCACGTTGATTTTGTATCCTGAGACTTTGCTGAAGTTGTTTATCAGTTTCAGGAGACCTTGGGCTGAGATGAAGGGGTCTTCTAGATATAAAATCATGTCATCTGCAATTAGAGACAATTTGATTTCCTCTTTTCCAATTTGGATACCCTTTATTTCTTTTTCTTGCCTGATTGCTCTGGCTAGAATTTCCAGTACTATATTGAATAGGAGTGGTGAGAGAGGGCATCCTTGTCTAGTGCCAGATTTCAAAGGGAATGCTTCCAGTTTTTGCCCATTCAGTATGATATTGGCTGTAGGTTTGCCATAAATAGCTTTTATTGTTTTGAGATACGTTCCGTCAATACCTAGTTTATTGAGGGTTTTTAGCATAAAGGTTGTTGAATTTTGTCAAAAGCCTTCTCTGCATCAATTTAGATAATCATGTGGTTTTTGGTCTTTGGTTCTGTTTATGTGGTGAATTACATTTATGGACTTACGTATATTGAACCAGCCTTGCATCCCCGGGATGAATCTTACTTGATCATGGTGGATGAGCTTTTTGATATGCTGTTGCAATCTGTTTGCCAGTATTTTATTGAAGATTTTTGCATCTATGTTCATCATGGATATTGGCCTGAAATTTTCTTTTCTTGTTGAGTCTCTTCCGGGTTTTGGTATCAGGATAATGTTTGTCTCATAAAATGATTTGGGAAGGATTCCCTCTTTTTGGATTGTCTGGAATAGTTTCAGAAGGAATGATATCAGCTCATCTTTGTATGTCTGGTAGAATTTGGCTGTGAACCCATGTGGACATGGGCTTTTTTTGGGTGGTAAGCTCTTTATTGCTGCCTCAACTTCAGACCATGTTATTGGTCTATTCAGGGTTTCGGCTTCTTCCAGGTTTAGGCTTGGGAGGATGCAGGTGTCCAGGAATTTATCCATTTCTTCCAGGTTTACTAGTTTATGTGCATAGAGTTGTTTGTAATAATCTCTGATGATTGTTTGGATTTCTGTGGAATCCGTGGTGATATCCCCTTTATCGTTTTTTATTGCATCAATTTGGTTATTCTCTCTCTTTTTTTTTTTTTTATTAATCTGGCTAGTGGTCTGTCTATTTTGTTGATCTTTTCAAAAAACCAGCTCCTGGATTTATTGATTTTTTTGAAGAATTTTTTTGTGTTTCTATTTCCTTCAGTTCTGCTCTGATCTCAGTTATTTCCTGTCTTCTGCTAGGTTTTGAGTTTTTTTGATCTTGCTCCTCTAGCTCTTTCAATTTTGATGATAGCGTGTCAATTTTAGATCTCTCCTTTCTTCTCATGTGGGCACTCATTGCTATATATTTTCCTCTAGAGACTGCCTTAAATGTGTCCAGGAGATTCTGGTATGTTGTGTCTTTGTTCTCATTGGTTTCGAAGAACATCTTTATTTCTGCCTTCCTTTCATTGTTTATCCAGTCAACATTCAAGAGCAAGTTGTTCAGTTTCCATGAAGCTGTGCGGTTCTCAGTTAGTTTCTGCATTTTGAGTTCTAACTTGATTGCATTGTGGTCTGAGAGACTGTTTGTTATGATTTCTGTTCTTTTGCATTTGTTGAGGAGTGACTTATTGCCAATTATGTGGTCAATTTTAGAGTGGGTGTGATATGGTGCTGAGAAGAATGTATATTCTGTGGATTTGGGGTGGAGAGTTCTGTAAATGTCTATTAGATTTGCTTGTTCCAGGTCTGAGTTCAGGTTCTGGATATCCTTGTTGATTTTCTGTCTGGTTGATCTGTCTAATATTGACAATGGGGTGTTAAAGTCTCCCACTATTATTGTGTGGGAGTCTCAGTCTCTTTGTAAGTCATTAAGAACTTGCCTTATGTATCTGGGTGCTCCTGTATTGGGTGCATATATATTTAGGATCATTAGCTCTTCTTGTTGCAGTGATCCTTTTACCATTATGTAATGTCCTTCTTTGTCTCTTTTGATCTTTGTTGCTTTAAAGTCTATTTTATCAGAGATGAGAATTGCAACTCCTGCTTTTTTTTTTTGCTCTCCATTTGCTTGGTAGATATTCCTCCATCCCTTTATTTTGAGCCTTTGTGTATCCTTGCATGTAAGATGGGTTTCCTGGATACAGCACACTGACGGGTTTTGGCTTTTTATCCAATTTGCCAGTGTGTGTCTTTTGATTGGGGCATTTAGTCCATTGACATTTAGGGATAGTATTATTATGTATGAATTTGATACTGTCATTTTGATGCTATCTGGCTGTTTTGTTGGTTAGTTGATGCAGACTCTTGATTGTATTGATGCTCTTTTACCATTTGCTGTGTTTTTGGAGTGGCTGGTACTGGTTGTTCCTTTATTTGTGTAGAGCCTCTTTCAGGAGTTCTTGTAGGGCAGGTTTGGTGGTGATGAAATATCTGAGTGCTTGCTTGTTCACAAAGGATTTTATTTTTCCTTCACTTATGAAGCTTAGTTTGGCTGGATAGGAGATTCTGGGTTGAAAGTTCTTTTCTTTAAGGATGTTGAATATTGGCCCCCAATCTCTTCTGGCTTGTAGGGTTTCTGCTGAGAGATCTGCTGTGAGTCTAATGGGCTTCCCTTTGTGAGTAACCTGACCTTTCTCTCTGGATGCCCTTAGCATTTTCTCTTTCATTTCAACCCTGGTGAATCTGACGATTATGTGCCTTGGGGTTGCTCTTCTTGAGGAATATCTTTGTGGTGTTCTCTGTATTTCCTGGATTTGAATATTGGTCTGCCTTGCTAGGTTGGGGAAGTTTTCCTGGATAATATCCTGAAGAGTATTTTCCAGCTTGGATTCATTCTCTTCATCACATTCAGGTACACCTATCAGACGTAGATTGGGTCTTTTCACATAGTCCCACATTTCTTGAAGATTTTGTTCATTCCTTTTTGTGCTTTTTTCTCTGTTCTTGCCTTTTCTTTTTATTTCATTGAGTTGATCTTCGACCTCTGATATCCTTTCTTCTGCTTGGTCAATTCGGCTGTTGAAGCTTGTGCATGCTTCACAAAGTTCTCATGTTGTGTTTTTCAGCTCCATCAATTCACTTATAATCCTGTCTATGCTGTCCATTCTCATTAGCAGTTTGTCCAATCTTTTTTCAAGGTTCCTATTTTCTTTACGTTGGGTTAGAACATGTTCTTCTAGCTCACTGTAGTTTCTTACTACCCACCTTCTGAAGTCTGATTCTGTCATTTCATCACCCTCCTTCTCCATCCAGTCTGGTTCCCTTGCTGGTGAGGAGTTGTGATCCCTTTTAGGAGGAGAGGTGTTCTGATTTCAGGAGTTTTCATGCTTTTTGCGCTGGTTTCTTCCCATTTTTGTGGTTTTTTCCACCTGTTGTCTTTGTAATTACTCTCTTTCAGATTGGGTCTCTGAATGCGCTTCTAGTTCGTGGATGCTGAATTACATTTTTTTTTTTTTTTTTTTTTTTTTTTTTTTAGCTTTCCTTCTAACAGTCTGACCTCTGCTGTAGGACTGCTGAGGTCCTCTCCAGGCCCTGCTTGTCTGGGGGTCACCTGCAGCAGCTGCAGAACAGTAAGTGTTGCTGCCAGTTTCCTCTTCTGCTATCTTTGTCCCAGAAGGATGCTCGCCTACTGTCAAGTCCGTTCTCTCCTTTATGAGGTGCGTCTTTGGATCTATGGGGGTCAGGGAGCTACTTGAGGAGACTGTCTATCTTTTATTGGGGCTTAAGTCCTGAGTTGTGAGCTCCGTTTTTCGTTCAGAGCTGCTGGGCAGGTATGTTTAGGTCTGCTGCAGCTGAACTCATAAAGCACTTTTTGTTCCCAGGTGCTCTGTCCTAGGGAGTTGGAGCTTTATGAGTTTCTGTTGTACTACTGCCTTTTTTGATTTTTCTTTCAGGTCTGACCCTCCCAGCTAGCAGCACGCCTAGCCACTGCCTGCCCGCAGGGGCTTTGCTAAGCTGCTGTGGGCTCTGCCCAGCTGCCCTGAGCTCTTTTCTGCAGTCCTGTTTATATGGGCATAGTTAGAACTCTCTCGGCAATTGTGGCCCCGCCTGTTATGGCGGACTCTCTCTGTTGTGGCAAGTTGCCTAAGCAACAGTGGGTTGCCTAGGCAACGGGGGCCTGCCTCCGTAGTGGTGGAGAGTCTCAGTAATGGCAGAAGCCCCTACCCCGCCGAGCCCGACCTTCCCTGTTCAGCTGTGTTTGGTTTGTAGGGCTCAACCTAGAGGGTTTCCAATTACTGATTTTGTTTTCGTTGTTGTTTGGGGTGGAGGGCTGGGACCAACGGAGCCTGATCACCTGGCTCCCTGACTCAGAGTCTTTTCTTTTAAGTTGAATGACCCCGCGTTCCAGTCGCTTGTTGAAAAGGCGCCGGGATCTCCAGTGCTGTGACTCACTGAGTCGGCTCGAACTGCGGCACCGACTCCTAGCGGATTTTTTGCCTAGGAATCTCCTGGCCTTGTTCGCTATTTCAGATGAATGGGCAACTCTGCCATCTCAGGGCTCTGCTCGCCAGCTAAGAGGGCTCCCAGACCAGTGGCTTTTGTACGGAGTACCGCAGTAACAGGGCATGGTCACAGCAGCCGCGCGGGCGGAATCAGCCCCATGGGGGCCAAAACAGCCACACCGGCTGGGACTGCGATGCTGGTGACCCCTCTGCCTGGGTATCTCCTGGTCTGTGGGCAATAAGAGTTCGTCTGGAAATGCGGCGTCCACTCACCCTCTGCACTTTCACTGGGAGCTGAAGTCCTGAGCTGTTCTTAGGCGGCCATCTTCCCAGCATTCCCGATTTCTGTATTTTCAACTGAAGTACACAGTTCACTTCATAGAGACTACTTCATCAATTGATACAACTCACAGAGAGCAAGTAGAAGCAGGGTGGGGTGTTGCTTCACCCAGGAATTGCTGGGAAATCCATTCCCTAGCCAAGGGAAGCCAGGAGGGATTGTGATATCCAGCCCAGATACTGCAATTTTTCCAGTCTTTGTGACTCACAGACCAAGAAATTCCATAGTGTGCTTACACCACCATGATCCTGGGTTTCAAGCACAAACCTGTCAGGCTGCATGAGCAGACACCAAGCTAGCTGTAGAAGATTTTTTGTTCTTGTTGTTTCCCAGTGACACCTGGAATAATGGCAAGATACAACTGTTCACTCCCCTGTAAAGGAGGCTGAATTCATACAGCCAAATGATCTCTCTTAGTGGGTCACACTCTCATGGAGCCTAGCAAGTTAAGAGCAATTGGCTTGAAGTTCTCACTGCCAGCCAGAAGTCTGAAGTTGACATGGAGTGATTAAGCTTGGTAAGGAGAGGAGTGACTGCCACTACTGAGACTTGAGTAGGTGGCTTTCCCTTTACAGTGTTAAAAAAGCTGCCTGGAAGTTTGGACTACCTGAAACTCACTGGAGAGTTGTAAAGTGGCTCTCTAGATTTCTTCTCACTGGACAGGGAATCTCTGAAGGAAAGGCAACAGCCCAGTCAGGGGCTTATGAATAAAATTCCCATCTCCCTAAGACAGCACCTAGTGGAAGAGATTATTGTGGCCACAGCTAGAGCAGACTTAAATGTTCCTGCTTAGTGTCTCTGCAGGGAACAGTGAATCTCCCAGTACAGTGCTTGAGTTCTGCCCCATATTCTTGTGCCTTATAACTGGAGAATACTTTCAAGCAGGAGTAAACAGACACCACATCCAGGATAATTCTGACTGGCATCAGGCAGGTACCCCTCTGGGACAAATCTTCCAGAGGAAGAAGCAGGTAATCTTTCTTGTACTGAAGCCACTGTTGGAGATACCCAGGCAATCAGGTTCTGGAGTGACTTCCAGCAAACTTCAGCAGACCTAGAGAAGACAGGCCTGATTGTTAGAATTAAAACTAACAAAGAGAAAGCAATAACATCAACACCAAGAAAAAGGACAATCACATAAAAACCACACCCAAAAGCTATCAGCATAAAAGAACAAAGACAGATAAATCTAATTACACAAAAGTTAGCTGGGCATGATGGTAGACCCCTGCATTTCACGCTACTCAGGAGGAAAAGGCAGGAGAATCTCTTGAACCCTGGAGGTGGAGCTTGCAGTTAGCCAAGACGGTACCATTGCAAGGCAGCCTGGAGAATGCAGGCAAGACTTCATCTCAAAAAAAATAAATAAATAAAAATAAAAGTTTAAAAAAGCAAGAGTTGCAATTCTAGTCTTTGATTAGACAGACTATAAAGAAACAAACATCAAAAAGACAAAGACCCACTGTCAACAACAGATCAATGAGACAGAAAATTAGCAAATATACAAAGGACTTGAACTCAGCGCTGGACCAAATGGGCCTAATAGAAATTTACAGAACTCTCCAATCCATATCAACAGAATATACATTATTCTCAGCTCCATGTAGAACTTGCTCTAAAACTGATTACATAATTTGAAGTATAACACTCCTCAGCAAATACAAAAGAATGGATACTATAACAAAGAATCTCTCAATAACAAAATTAAGAAAGAAATAAGTTCTTTGAAACCAATAAGAACAAAGACACAACCTACTAGTCTTGCTGAGATGCAGACAAAAAGCAATGTTAAGATGGAAATTTATAGCACTAAATGCCCACATCCGAAAGTGGGAAAGAGGATAGGTGCAGTGGCTTACACTTGTAATCCTAGCACTTTGGGAGGCTTAGGCAGGCAAATCACCTGGGTTCAGGAGTTGAAGACCAGCCTGACCAACACGGGAGACCCCATCTCCACTAAATACAAAATTAACTGGGTGTGGTGGTACATGGCTGTAACCTCAGCTACTTGGGAGGCTGATGTATGAGAATCACTTGAACCTCGGTGTCAGAGATTGTGGTGAGCCAAGATGGCACCATTGAACTCCAGCCTGTGTAACAAAAATGAAATTATATTTAAAAAAAAAAAAAAGAAGAAGAAGAAGAAGAAAGAAAAGAAAGTCCAAGGGAGAAAGAATGGGAGAAAGGAAGAAACAATAACAACAAAAAATCAGAAAGACCTAAAATAAACACACTAATATCATAAGGAAAAAATAATAATAGAGGGCTGGGTGTGATGGCTCACATCTGTAAACTCAGTACTTTGGGAGACTGAGGCAGGATGAATCTCCTTACTTAAGATGTTCAAAAACAGCCTGACTAATCAACCTTGTGAAACCCTGTCTTTACTAAAAATGCAAAAAAAAAAAAAAAAAAAAAAAAAAAATCCTTTTATGGTGGTGTGCACCTGTAATCCCAGATACTTAGTAGGCTGAGATGAGAGAATTTCTTGAATCTAGCAGCCAAAGATTAAACCATGACACTCTAGTTTGTCTGACAAAGCAAGATTACTTTAAAAAAAATCTAGAAATGCAAGAGCAAATAAGTTCAAAATTTATCAGATGCCAATAAACAACAAAAATCACAGCAGAACTGGAGAAAATAGAGATACAAAAAAAATCTTCAAAAACATCGATGAATCCAGGAGGTGATAGTTTGAAAAGATTAACAAAATAGATAGATGACTATCCAGACTAACAAAGAACAAAAGACAGAAGAATATGTAGACACGATTAAAAATAAATAAATAAATAAATAAATAAATAAATAAATAAAAGTTAAAGGGGATGTCTCCATTGATTCCACAGAAACAAAAACTACCATCAGAGAATATTATAAACACCTCTATGCAAATAAACTAAAAAAATCTAAAAAAAAATTTCCTGGCACCTTCACATTTTCAAGACTAAAACAAGAAGTCAAATTTCTGAATAGATCAATAACAAGTTGTGGAATAGAGGCAGTAACTATTAACCTACCAACACCAGCAACGAAAAGACTAGGGCCAGATGGATTCTTACCCAAACTGTACCAGAGGTACTAAAGAAACTGGTACCATTCCTTTTGAAATTGCTCCAAACAATATAAAAAGAGGGATTTCTCCTTAACTCATTTTATGAGGCCATTTCTGTCATCTTGACACAAAACTTGGCAGAGACATAGCAAGAACAAAAAAATTCAGGCCAGTATTTCTGATGAACATCAATGTGAATATCTACAATAATATATGGAAAACCAAATAAATGAGTGCACCAAAAAGCTTATCCACTAAGATCAAGTCGGCTTAATCCCCAGTATGCAAGTCTACTTCATCATATGCAAATCAGCAAATATAATCTGTAACACAAATATAACCAATGACAAAAATCACATTATTATCTCAATAGATGCAGAAAGCCCCTTAAATAAAATTCAACATTGCATCATGCTAAAACAATCAATAAACTTGGTATTGAAGGAATATATCTTCAAAATTATAAGAACTATTTATGGCAAACCCTTAGAAAATGTCATACTGAATAAACCAAAATAAATGCATTTTCTTTGAAAATCAGCAAAGATAAGGATTGCCTCTATTATCACTTCTATTAAACATAGTATTGAAAGATCTGGCCCAGGCAATCAAGCAAGAGAAAGAAATAAAGATGATTCGAATAGGCAGAAAAGAAATCAAATTGACTCTGTTTACAGATAGCATGACTCTGTATTTAGAAAACTCCATCTTCTGAACTGTAAAGCTTCTTAAGCTGATAAGCAATTTTAGAAAATTTCAGGCTACAAAATCACAAGCATTCCTATATGCCAATAATAGACAACTAGAGAGCCAAATTATGAGCAAACTCCCATTCACAAATGCTACAAAGAAAATAAAATAACTTGCTGGTATGGTGGCTCACCTCTGTACTCCCAGCACTTGGGAAGGCTAAGGCAGGAAGATCACCTGAGGTAGGGAGTTTGAGACCAGCTTGATCTCAGGAGAAATGCCACCTCCTCCACCTTCCAAAAATACGGAATTTGCTGGGTTAGTAGCACAGGTCTGTACTCCAACTACTCGGGAGAGTGAGGTCAGATAATTGCTTGACCCCAGAAGGTGAGGATTGTGTTAAGTCAAGACTGAGTCATTGCACTCCAGCCTGGGCAACCAGAGTGAAACTCTTTCTCAAAAAATAAATAAACAAAATAGAATAACTAGAAATAAAACTTACTGGGTATGTGAATGATGTCTTCAAGGGAAACTGCAAACCACTTCTCAAGAAAATAAGTAAGGATACAAACCAATTGGAAAAAATATATATATACATATATGCTCATCGATATATCATGAAAATGACCATAATGCCCAAAGTAATTTGGAGAGTAAATGCTATTTTCATCAATCTATCATGGGCTAAAAAATAAAATAAAATAAAATAAAAACCTAGGAAAAAAAACTTTAAATTTTATATGGAATTAAAACAGAGCCCATAAAGTCAAGACAATCTTAAACACAAAGAAAGAAGCTTGAGGTATCACACTACCTGACTTCAAGTTACACTGCAAGGCTACAGTAATGAAAACAACATGATGTTGGTACCAGAACAGACAGATAGATTATATATATTGTTCCATTGCATATATATATGCCAATGGAACAAAACAGATGCCTCTGAAATAACAACACATATCTACAACTATCTCATCCTCAATAAACCTGAAAAAACAAGCAATAGAGAATGAATTTTCTATTTCATAACTAGTGCTGGGAAAACTGACTAGTCATATACAGAAAACTGAAACTGGAACTCTTCTTTACACCATATGCAAAAATTAACTTAAGATGGATTAAAAACTTAAACATAAGACCTAAAACAATTAAAACCCTGCCTAGAAAAAAACCTAGGCAATACATAGACATTAGCAAAAGATTTGATGAATAAAACACCAGAATAAATTTCAACAAAAGCCAAAATTGACAAACGGGATCTAATTATACTGAAATCCTGCACAGCAAAAGAAACTATTTTCAGAGTAAAGAGGCAACCTACAGAATGGGAGAAAATTTTTGCAATTTAGCCATTTGACAAAGACCTAATATCCAGAATCTAAGCAAAAATAAAAGCATTTTCTATTAAAAGTGGCAAAAATAAGGATTCCCTCTCTAATTATTTCTGTTAAACATAGTATGAATGTAAATAGATTTAAAAGGAAATAAAATGAACTTAAACAAATTTACCAGAAAAAAGAAACCCATCATAAAGTGAGTGAAGTATATGAAGAGACACTTCTCAAAAGAAGACTTTTATGCAGCCAGTAAATATATTTTTAAAAGCTTATCATCAGTGATCATTACATAAATGCAAGCTAAAAGCATCTCAAACTCATCAGAATGGCTATGATTAAAAATTCAGGAAACAGCCTATGCTGGTGAAGAAGTGGAGAAATAGGAAAGCTGTTGCATTGTTATTGATATGTAAATTAGTTCAACCAATATAGAACACACTGTGGTGATTCCTTAAAGATGTCATGCCAGCCAGACCATTTAACATAGCAGTCTTATTACTGAGTATATACCAAAAGGATTATAAATTATTCTACTATAAAAACACATGCATAGGTATGTTTATTGCAGCACTATTCACCGTAGCAGACTTGCAATCAACACATACATCTAGCAATGATAGACCAGTTAAAGAAAATGTGCAACATATACACCATAAAATACCATGCAGCTATAAAAATGAATAGGTTCATGTCTCTTTCTGGGACATAGGAAAAGCTAAAAGCCATCACTCAAAGCAAAATAAAACAGGAGTAGAAAACTAAACACCACATGTTCTCACTCATAAGTTGGAATAGAGCAATAGGAACCCATGGACACAAAGAGGGGAACATCACACACCATAGCCTGTCAGTGTGTGGGGCCCAACAGGGAGATCATTAAGACTAACAACTAACACATGCAGAGCTTAATATACAGATGTAGGGTTGAAGAGTGCAGCCAACCATCGTGGCATATGTATATATATGTAACAAATTTGTAAGTTCTTCATATGTATTCTAGAACACAAATTCTAAACTTTTTTAAAGAATGAAAGTCAGGTAAAATGGCAGACTACTATCCATGAATTTATAATGATCCCCTATTTGAATTCTACTCAATGCTTTTACTGTGTTTTGTGTCTTTATGAAAGGAAAATAACAACATATTGTACTAATCATTCTAATCATTCAACATATCGTACTTTACAATAACTTATTGTAAAGCAAATAAAACTGATTATTTATTTATTTACTTACTATTTATCTATCTATTTGAGATGGTCTCTCACCCTGTTGCTCAGGCTGAAGTCTTGGCTCACTTCAACCTCTGCCTTCTGCTTTCAAGCGATTCTCCTGCCTCAGCCCCCAGAGTACCAGGTACTACAAGTAGGCACCACCACACGTGGATTTTTGTAATTTTTAGTAGAATTAGAATTTCACCATGATGGCCAAAATTGTCTTGAAGTCCTGACTTCGTGATCCACCCTCCTTGGCCTACCAAAGTGCTGGGATTACAGGTGTGAGCCACTATGCCTGGCTGAAATTCTTTCATCTCTTTATGGAGTTAAGTGTGGGCTGAAAATCAACTATCCTAACACTTTCAGTGCCTCAAGGCTGCTAGGATGAAAATAAAACTTCCAATCTAAGACACTTGGTAGCCTCCAGAACGTTAATAAAACCTAAGAAATAAATCATTGAGCTTCCTGCTGCTTCTGGGAGAGCATGTCCAGGGCCTTTGGGACTCCTGAGCCCTGGAAGAAGGCACAGGTAGGATAGGGAAGGGCAGTCTTTCAAGCTAATGCCACTCTGGCAAGCACTGCTCCTTCCCAGGGATGACTTGGAGCCTCAGAGTTCAGCAGAAGCAGCAAGGTGTCAGCAAGTAATGTTTGGTATGTCTGTTTTATATCTCTATCTTTTTTTGTGACATATATTTTCAGGTCTTTGCATGATAATTGAGTAGTTTATCTTGTTCAGTTTTAGAGTTTCTGTGTGTATTGTGCAAACAAGTCACTTTTCAGATGTGTTTGCTAAATTATCTGGCTGTGTCTTCTTGTTTGTTTCTCTTTAAAGGATTATCATTATCATTTTTGAGACAGTGTCTATCTCTGTCACCCAAGATGTAGTGCAATAGCATAATCTAGGCTCACTGAAACCGCCACCTTTAGACTTCAAGAGATTTTTCTGGCTCACCCTCCCAAGCAGCTGAGATCACAGGCCTTGCTATCACATCCAGTTAGTTGCATTTTTATTTTTGTATAGTTGGGGTTTCACCATGTTGACCATGGTGAAACATCTGATCTGGAACTCCTAACCTCGGGTAATGCATTCACTTTGGCCACCCAAAGTGCTGAGAATACAGGTGTAAACTGCTATGACTGACTTTAGCAGGATGTTTTACAGAGTTGACATTTCAACTTTTAACAAACTCTACATTATTCATTTTTTTTTCTTTCATGGACTTGTTAGTAACTAATTAGCAATCCCAAGGGCATGCAGACTAATTTATATTACAACTTTTGTATCAGAAATTTTGATGTAGGCATAATTTTGACTCATTTTATTCTAAAAGTGTTGATGTTTATGTGTATGTTATTTTTTTTTTCCATGTAGCTACAAATTGTTGTTTTCACTTTGGAACAGGCATCATTTCCATTGAATGGTCTTTGCACCTTTGACAAAATTAGTTGACTGTGGTTTGTTTTGGAGATGTATGTTCTGTTTCACTTATCTACTTGTCTATTAAATCATCCATCCCACACTCTGTTTATTACACTAGCTTTAGTGTAAGTATTCAGATCCAGATGTATAAGTCCTTTAAGTTTGCTCTTCTTCAGTCTTATTTTATCTATTCTAGGTGGAGGAAGAGTTTGTTATCATTGGTTGGAATTTAATTGGGATTTTCCTGAAACAAAAATGAGTGTACTTCTCTTAAACAAGGAAATTCTCTGATTTTATTTTTTGATACAGAGTCTCAGTGTGTCAGCAAGGTTAGAATACAGTGGTACAATCTCAGCTCACTGAAATTCTCTCCCCTCAACACTGCAAGTAGCTGGGACCACAGGCATGCACCACCACTTTTGGCTACTATTTTCTATGTTTAGTAGAGATGGATTTCATCATGCTCTTCAGGTTGGTCTCCAATGCATAGACTCCAGAGATCTGACCCCATAAGCCTGCCAAAGTTTTGGAATTACAGGCTTATTTCACTGTGCCTGGCCTGTCTGTATTTACTTATATTTCTTTTAATTTCTCTCAATGGCGACTGCTTTTCTGAATGAAATTTGCATTTCTTTTTACATTTACACTTAGTGGATTCAGTTTTGGGGATATTACAGTAAATAATGATATTTTTAGTATGTCAAATTTCAATCATTTTTATTTATTATTGCTGATATAAAGAAATACATTTGAATTTTGTCTATTGACTACCTTCTTTCCTTCTTATCTTCATTCTCATAGAAGTATGGGACGCTGGGCTCTATTTCACTTCTACTTCTTAATATTAGCACCTGGGTTAATCTGTCCTAAATTTTAGAGATTCTCCTGGGCTACCACAAGGTGGCCGCACACAGAGCCAACCCACAAAGTCCCTGAACCACCTCTTTGAGAAGCAAGGTAGGGTTTCTGGGCTTTGGACAGAGCACCCTTCTCTTCAGGACACTCCCAGATGGTGCCATGGCTTCAGTGTACCTGCAGACACCATATTGAGAATGAAACCTCCTTCTCCTCTGGATCCATCCACTGAGGGGTCATGGCTTTGGGACAGCTGGAGATGGGGCAGGATGCATTTGTGGTGAGGATAAGCTTTCCTTCTCCCCTGAACTCGCCCAGGAGAGGCCATCACTTTCAGACACTTGGGGACACTGGGGTTCAAATCCGTAATGAGGATGGAGCCTCCGCTCCTCTGGACCCATCCAGGAAAGGCTGCAGCATTGGGACATCTGCTGAGGAAAAGCACCTTTTCTTCATCCTGATGAGGAAAAAATGCCCGGTCCGTGGCCCCCATTACTGTACTGAGATGAAAGTGATGCCCTGGGCCTGTCTTCCCCAACCCAGGCTCCAATTCTAACTTTACAAATGTCTCCCCTGAGTGTGACTGTGACCACGCATTGCCACAGACACCAAAGTGTGCATTGCACATAATCTGGGCTTGTTTGTGAGGAGAGATCCTGGTCCAGAGAAAAGAGAGGTGCCCAGTGTGACAGGCTGAGCACAAGGGAGAAATCACTTCCTCCATAAACACTTTTATTTCTGCTTCAATGGCTTTTTTTTTTTTTTTCAGTGCTACACTAGTTAAGCAATATAAAAAAAAAGTTTAAGTGGGCATATTAGAACTTGAATCATTATTTAAGTTTAAATATATTATGTATGCATTTTAGTAACAATTTTTTTTTTATTGTAACTGTCACGATGTATTGGGAGTGGATTTTTAATGGTACAGAAAATAATGCCTGTTTTATAAAGATTGACATCCTACATTAGCCAGAATATAACTATCACAATTTTTAATATTATTTAATAAAATAAATTGAAGAAATTTGCCCCTTTGTTTTCTCATCCTTCACTATTTTACATAACTGTAAAATTATTTAAACGTTGACATCTGATGCGTGTGAGAAGAAGACCCATCAGAGTTGTTTCCACATGTTGCCATGATAGTTCTTGGTTGGAGACAAACATTCTGATCTGTAGCCAATACAGATTAATGGTTGTTCAGGAAAACATGAGATTAAATAAATAAATAAGTGTGAATTACAAAAGGTGTAAAATAGTCATGGTTAACAATCCAGTGAGAGCTCATTATATCACAATTGAGAAAGAAATCTGCTGTGGCACACAATATTTTTTTTTTAATTCCATTTTAGTTTTGAAGTACATGTGAAGAACATGCAAGATTGTTGCATAGGTACACATGTAGCAGTGTGATTTGCTGCCTTCTTCCCCATCACCTATATCTGGCATTTCTCCCCATGCTATGTCTCCACAACCCCCTGCTCCTCCCTGTTCCTTTCCTATTTCCCCCCATCAGACCCCAATGTGTAGTGCTCCCCTCCCTGGGTCCATGTGTTTTCATTGTTCAACACCCATCTATGAGTGAGAGCATGTGGTGTTTGATTTTCTGTTCTTGTGTCAGTTTGCTGAGAATGATGGTTTCCAGGTTCATTCATGTCACTGCAAAGGACGCAAACTCATCGTCTTTTATGGCTGCATAGTATTTCATGGTGTATATGTACCACATTTTCCCTGTCTATCATCAATGGGCGTTTGGGTTGGTTCCAGGTCTTTGCTCTTGTAAACAGTGCTGCAATGAACATTCCTGTGAACGTGTCCTTATAGTAGAATGATTTATAATTCTTTGCATATATACCCAGTCATGGGATTCCTGGGTCAAGTGGAATTTCTATTTCTAGGTCCTTGAGGAATCGCCACGCTGTCTTCCACAATGGTTAAACTAATTTACAATTCCACCAACAATGTAAAAGTGTTCCTATGTCTCCACATCCTCTCCAGCATCTGTTGTCTCCAGATTTTTTAATGATCACCATTCTAACTGGCGTGAGATGGTATCTCAATGTAGTTTTGTTTAGCATTCCTCTAATGACCAGTGATGATGAGCATTTTTTCATATGTTTGTTGGCCTCATATATCTCTTCTTTTGTAAAGTGTCTGTTCATATCCTTTGCCCACTTTTGAATGGGTTTTTTTTTTTTTTTCTTGTAAATATGTTTTAGTTCTTTGTTAATTCTGGATGTCAGCCCTTTGTCAGATGGGTAAACTGCAAAAATGTTTTTCCATTCTGTTGGTTGCCGATTCACTCTAATGACTGTTTCTTTTGCTGTGCAGAAGCTGTGGAGTTTGATTAGGTCCCATTTGTCTATTTTGGGTTTTGTTTCCAATGCTTCTGGTGTTTTGGTCATGAAGCTATTGCCTATGCCTATGTCCTGACTGATTTTGCCTAGATTTTCTTCCAGAGTTTTTATGGTGTTAGGTCTTCTGTTTAAGTCTTTAATCCATCTGGAGTTAATTTTAGTGTAAGACGTCAGAAAGGTGTCCAGTTTTTGCTTTCTGCACATGGCCAGCTAGTTTTTTCAACACCATTTATTAAACATGGAATTTTTCCCATTGTTTGTTTTTGTCAGTTTTGTCAAAGACTGGATGGTTGTAGATACATTGTGTTGCCTCTGAGGCATATGTTTTGTTACATTGGTCTGTATCTCTGTTTTGGTACCAGTAGCATGCTGTTTCAATTACTGTAGCCTTGTAGTATAGTTTGAAGTCCGGTAGTGTGATGCCCCCAACTTTGTTCTTTTTGCTTAGAATTGACTTGGCTATGCAGGCTCTCTTTTGGTTCCTTTTTTTCTTTTTTTCTTTCTTTTTTTTTTTTTTTTTTTCCAGTTGTGTGAAGAAGGTAATTTGTAGCTTGAAGAAGAGATTGTTGAATCTGTAAATTACTTTGGGCAGTATGGCCATTTTTACTATATTGATTCTTTTAAACTATGAATGTGAAATGTTTTTCCATCTGTTTGTGTCCTCTCTTCTTTTGTTGAGCAGTGGCTTGTGGTTCTCCTTGAAGAGGTCCTTTATGTTCCTTGTTAGTTGTATTCCTTTGTGGCAATTGTGAATGGCAGTTCATTCTTGATTGGGCTCTCTTTGTCTTTTATTGGTGTATATGATTGCTTGTGATTTTTGCACATTGATTTTGTATCCTGAGACTGCTGAATTTGTTTATCAGTTTCAGAAGATTTTGGGCTGAGGTGATGCGGTCTTCTAGATATACAATCATGTCGTCTGCAAATAGAGACAATTTGACTTCCTCCTTTCCTATTTGAATAACTTTTATTTCTATTTCTTACCTGATTGCTCTGGCTACAATTTCCAGTACTATATTGAATAGGACTGGTGAAAGAGGGCATCCTTGTCTAGTGCCAGATTTCAAAGAAAATGATCCCAGTTTTTGCCCATTCAGTATAATATTGGCTGTTGATTAATCATAAATAGCCTTTATTATTTTTTAGATGTTTTCCATCAATACCTAGTTTATTGAGGGTTTTTAGTATAAAAGGCTGTTGAATTTTGTCAAAGGCCTTCTCTGCATCAATTGAGATAATCTTGTGGTTTTTGTATTTGGTTCTGTTTATGTAATGAATTATATGTATACACTTGTGTATGTTGAACCAGCCTTGCATCCTTGAGATGAAGCCTACTTGATCATGGTGAATAAGCTTTTTGATGTGCTGTCACAATCAGCTTGCCAGTATTTTATTGAAAATTCCTGCATCTATGTTTATCATGGATATTTGCCTGAAGTTTTCTTTTCTTGTTGAGTCTCTGCCGGGTTTTGATATCAGGATGATGTTGGTCTCATAAAATGATTTGGGAAGAATTCTCTCTCTTTGGGTTATTTGGAATAGTTTCAGAAGGAATGGTACCTACTCCTCTTTTTACGTCTGGTAGAATTTGGCTCTGAAACCATCTGGACCTGGGCTTTTCTTGGATAGTAGGCTCTTAATTTCTGCCTCAACTTCAGACTTTGTTATGGATCTGTTTAGGGTTTTGGATTATTTATGGTTTAGGCTTGGGAGGAGGCAAGTATCCAAAAATTTATCCATTTCTTCCAGGTTTACTAGTTTATGTGCATAGAGTTGTTTGTAATAATCTCTGATGATGGTTAGAATTTATGTAGAATCTGTGGTGATATTTCCTTTATCATTTTTTATTGCATCAGTTTGGTTATTCTCTCTTTTCTTTTTTAATCTGGAAAAAGTGGTCTATTTTGTTGATCTTTAAAAAAAAAAAAAAAAACTGCTCCTGGATTTATTATTTGAAGGGTTTTTTTGTGTCTCTGTCTTTTCCAGTTCTTCTCTGATTTTAGCTATTTCTTGTCTTCTGCTAGGTTTTGAGGTTTTTATTTTTATTTTTTATCTTTCTCCTCTAGCTCTTTCAATTTTGACTATAGGGTGTCAATTTTAGATCTCTCTTTCCTTCTCATGTGGGCACTTATGGCTATTATTTTTCTCTAGAGATAGCTTTAAATGTGTTCCAGAAATGCTGGTATATTCTGTCATCATTCTCTTTGGTTTCTCTTCCTTCATTTCATTGTTTATTCAGTCAACATTCAATAGCCAGTTGTTCAGCTTTCATGAAGCTGTGTGGTTCTGAGTTAGTTTTTTAAATTTTGAGCTCTGACTTGATTGCACTGTGGTCTGAGAGACTGTTTGTTATGATTTCCATTCTTTTCCATTTCCGATGGAGTGATTTACTTCCAATTATGTGGTCAGTTTTAGAGTAGGTGTGAGGTGGTGTTGAGAACAATGCATATTCTGCGGATTTGGGAGTAAGAGTTCTCCAAATGTCTATTAGGTTTGTTTGGTCCAGATCTGAGTTCAAGTCCTGGATATCCTTGTTAATTTTTCTGTCTGGTTGATCTGTCTAATATTGAAAATAAGGTGTTAAAATCTCCCACTATTATTGTAAGTGGATACTTTAAAGTTTCTAAAGACTTTGTAAATCATTAGAAACCTCCCTCACGTATCTGGGTGCTCCTGTATTGTATGCATATATATTTAGGATCGTTAACTCTTCTTATTGCATTGATCCTTTTACCATTATGTAATGTTCGTCTTTGTCTCTTTTGATCTTTGTTGCTTTAAAATCTGTTTTATCAGAGATGAGAGTTGCAACTCTTGCTTTTTTTTTTTTTTTTTTTTTTTTTTTTTTTTTTTTTTTTTTTTTTTTTTTTCTCTCCATTTGCTTGGTAAATCTTTCTCCATTTCTTAATTTTGAGCCTTTGTGTATCCTTGCATGTGAGATGGGTTTCCTGGATACAGCACACCAACGACTTTTTGCTTTTTATCCAATTTGTCAGTCTGTGTCTTTTAATTGGGGCATTTAGTGTATTTACATTTAGGGTTAATTTTGTTATGTGTGAATTTGATACTGCCATTTTGGTGTTAACTGGCTGTTTTGTCCATTAGTTGATGCAGATTCTTCATTGTGTTGATGCTTTTTACCATTTGGCATGTTTTTGGAGTGGCAGGTACTGGTTGTTCATTTCTGTGTATAAAGCCCCTTTCAGGAGCTCTTGTAAAGCAGGCGTGGTGGTGATGTTATCTCTGAGTACATGCTTGTTTGCAAAGAATATTATTTTTTTCTTCACTTATGAAGCTTAGTTTGGCTGGATACGAGATTCTGGGTTGAAAGTTCTTTTCTTTAAGGATGTTGAATATTGGCCCCCACTGTATTCTGGCTTGTAGGGTTTCTGCTGAGAGATCTGCAGTGATTCTGATGGGCTTCCCTTTGTGGGTAACCTGATCTTTCTCTGTGGCTGCCCTTAGCATTTTCTTCTACATTTCAACCCTGGTGAATCTGATGATTATGTACCTTGGTATTTTCCTCTTGAGGAATATTTTTGTTTTGTTGTCTTTATTTTTAGACTTGAATATTGGCCTAGGCGGCTAGGTTGAAAGCGTTTTCTTGTATAATATCCTACAAAGTGTTATCCAGCTTGAATTCATTCTCTTCGTCTCATTCAGGTACACCTATCAAACATAGATTAGGTCTTTTCACATAGTCCCACATTACTTGGAGATTTTATTCATTCCTTTTTCCTCTTTTTACTCTAAGTATGCCTTCTTATTTTATTTCATTGAGTTGATATTCAACTTATGATATATTTTCTTTTGCTTGGTCAATTTGGCTGTTGAAACCTGTGCATGCTTCACTAAGTTCTCGTGTTGTGTTTTCCAGCTACATCAATTCACTTATATTCATTTCTAAATTGTACATTCTCGTTAGCATTTCCTCATATCTTTTTTTTTTTTTTTTTTTTTTTTTTTCAATGTTCTTAGGTTCTTTGCATTGGGTTAGAACATGTTCTTTAGCTCACAGAAGTTTCTTACTACCCACCTTTGAAGCCTGATTCAGTCATTTCATCACACTTATTCTCCATCCAACCTTGTTCCCTTGCTGGTGAGGAGATTCCCTTGTAGAAAGAGAGGTGTTCTTGTTTCAGGAGTTTTTATCTTTTTTGCACTGGTTTCTTCACATCTTTATGGATTTATCTACCTGTTGTTTTCATAGTTGCTGACTTTCAGATTGGGTCTCTGAGTGGGTGTTCTGTTTGTTGATAATGAAGTTATTTCTGTTTCTTAGTTTTTCTTCTAACAGTCTGTCCCCTCTGCTGTAGGACTGCTGAGGTCTACTCCAGGCCCTGCTTGCCTGGGGATAACCTGCAGCAGCTGCAGAATAGTAAGGGTTGCTACCAGTTGTTTCTTCTGCTATCTTTGTCTCAGAAGAATACTTGCCAAATGTCAGTCTGATTTCTCCTTTATGAGGTGACTTTTTGGATATACAGGGGTAAGGGAGCTGCTTGAAGAGAGAGTCTGTCCTTTATAGGAGCTCAAGTGCTGAGCTGTGAGCTCCATTGTTCATTCAGAGCTGCTGGGAAGGTATGTTTAGGTCTATTGCAGCAGAACTCATAAACCGCTTTTTGTTCCCAAGTGCTCTCTTGCAGTTTGGTCTTCATTTATGAGTTTTCCTTGTGCGGATGCCTTTTTTTTTTTTTTTTTTCTTTTTTTTTTTTTTTTTTTCTTTTTAGGGCTGTCCTGTCCAGCAAGGAGGCAGCCTAGTCACTATCTGCTTGCAGAGGCTTTGCTGAGCTGCTGTGGGCACCGCCCAGCTGCCATGTCAACTTCCCTGCAATCCTGTTTACATGCATGTAGTTAGAACATGTCTTAGCAATGGTGGTCCACCTTTGTATTGGTGGACTCTCTCTGTAATGATAGGTTGCCTTGGCAACAGTGGGTTGACTTGGCAATGGTAGGCAACCTCAGCAATTGTGGGTTGCCTTGGCAATGGTAGGCTGCCTCAGCAATGGCGGACTACATCAGTAGTGTTGGAGTGCCATGGTAATGGCAGACACCCATCCCCCACAGAGCTGTACTGTTTCAGTTTCAGCTGCACTTGCTGTGAAACTTTCAATCCAGATAGTTTCAGATTGCTGTTCTATTTTGGGGGTGTTGCCAGCTGAACCTGATCACCTGGCTCCCTGCCACAGAGTCTTTTATTTTCTTTTTTATTTGAACAGTTGACTCTATTTCAGGTGTTCCAGTCGCCTGTTGAATAGGGTCTGCGATCTGTGTGATTTCCTGTGCAGCAACTCACTGCACTGACTTAAACAGCAGCACTAAGATTTGTGGCACTTTTTTGCCCAGGAATCTCCTGGCCTGTCTTCCTGTTAAGTCCCCTCTTTAATCAGATGAATGGGCAACTTCTTGGGGCTCCAAATGCCAGACAAAAGGGCACACACGGACTGGTTTATTTTGTACAAAGAACCGCTGGCCAAGGTGGTGACAAAGAAACTACGTGGGGAAAAGCAGCCATGCCGACCAAAAGAACTTCACCTGCCAAAGCAGCCACACTGGTGACCCATGAGGCTTCTCTGCCTGGTAATCTTCTGGTCCGTGGGCAATAAAAATACAGCATTCACTCACCCTCTGTGCTTTGACTGGGAGCTGCAAATCCAAGCTGTTTTAAAACAGCCGTTTTGGATCTTCTTTGATGGCACACATATTTAAAGTAATGACTGGAATGATGACTCATGATATTATAATAGAGCATATAATGAAGGAAAAGATATTTTACAAATTTCCAGGAATTATATACAGTTTCCAAACAGATAATATTTTATTCATACAAATATGACTTAAGGAAGATTAAGCATCTTTGCTTATTTGTACATTTTCCACAGTGCTTATATGAAACTCTCTACCAAATGCTAGCATTCCATAGTAGATTAGATAATTTATGAATACACCGTATTATAATTTCTGCAGGCATATATTTTCTTATAGTACACTACCTCATTATTGTAGAAAGAATGTTTTTCAACACACCAAAAAACTTTTAGTCTCTCTGTAAAAATAGGAAGTTACAAGTATATGAAATTTCATTTTTTGTTTAGTAATTGATGTGATACAATTTTATTTTTATTTATAATCTTGGCATTTAATAAAAATGTTTTATTTAACATATTTTAATGTTGCAAATTATCAGTAAGATTTTATAGCCAGTTTTAGGCAAATTTTCTGTAAAACAATTATTATTACAATTATTTTATTCATAATAACTGTAACAATTTAAATAAACCTCTAAGCTTTAAGATTTTAAGTATCTAGCAAATATCAGTTGGTTCAACTAGTAACCAAATAAAATAAAGACGTATTCCTGTTTTACATTTAATAGTGACAAGTCTAAAGACATGCTTGTTTTATTAAGCCAAAGACATTAAATTAGTTCTACTTACCAAATAGACTGTACTTGAAAAATATTTGGATTGGTTCCTATATTATGTGGGTGGTTTAGAAATATAACTTATAAGTTCTTTTTTTTTCTTTTTTCAAACAAATTTGGAATAAAGCACTTTTAAATAATTTCAGAAATTAATTTTTTATTGCCATCCACAAGTTTGGAAATATCACATATATAAAATATATGCAAACATACAGACAGATTCAAGAATAAATTTTATAGCATTCATTCTAAAATTGTAGCCACAAATTAGGCATAAATATTGTATGAGTAATTTAAGTGTTCACTTGACAGGGTTAAGGGATACTCACATTGCTGGCAAAGTACCATATCTGGGTATATTTGTGAAGGTGTTTCTGGAAGTTTCTTAAGAACCTCTAATAATTTCGTCATCATTCTCTCATTAGTATTGAGAGGGAATCTTTACTAAATTAAAATATTCTTATTTTATATAATTATTTTTATAAAAGAATATCTTCTCTGTTTTCAGGAGTTCTATTATGTTTATATTTTCTGAAAATAATGAGTTCAAAATAGGCCTCCATGAAAGAAGTATATTTTGTGTTAATGTATTCTGGTTTTCTACTGTCATATCTGGGGGTGGCATATTCCGGTCTTCTACACTGTATTCCATAATTATTTTTCCATCATGCACTCCACCCACAATGAATACACCTTAGTATATCCTCCAGATAATTGTCATGTTTTCTTAATAGTTTATCAGTTCTAGCAAATATAGTTCAGCCATGCTATCTTTTTTACTGTAATTTTTAGTTTCTTAATGATATATGTGTTTGAATATCTTTCTGTTTATTAGCCATCTTTGTAGCTTCATTGGTGAGTTGTCTGCTTAGCTCTTTACTGGTTTTTAATTGAGTAATCTATTTTATTTATATTTCAAGATTTCTTTGTATATTTTGAGTGCAAGTTGTTGCTTAGATCAGCATTTTTCAGGTATTTCTTCTCAGTCTATGTCTAGTCTTCCTATTTACTGAACAACAATTTCACAGAGTGTAAATTTTTAGTATGAGAATGTCTACATTGTTAATTATTTTTTCTGTTATAAATCAGCTTCAATGTCATATGTTATAACTCAGGACCAAATCCAGGTCACATTTCACATAGCTTTCTTTCTGGTCTTTCTTGTAGAATTTTTATAATTCTGCATTTTAAGCTTCAAGATATGTTAAGGACATGTTTTTTTATAAGTTGTAAAGTTTTACTCTATTCATTTTTCATTATTCCCTGTTAATGGTTTCATAATTAATAACAAACAAAGAGATAACAGAATAATCGGCTCCAATTCAGTTTGAATTTTCAAAATCACAATGTTGAGCCATCTGAACTCTGGCTTCTTTGGTGCTGCAGGCAAGCCAAGAAAGGGTGCCTGGCTGCAACACTGTGACTACAGGGGTCCTGCAGTTATGCCAGTCATGAGCAGAAAGATGCCAGAGCCTGCCATTTCAGACCTTAGAAGTGCTTCAGTGTTAAGAGTCTGACACTTGATAGGATCAGAGCTATGTTCCCCTCAGCTCAGTCAGGAGAAACCCCACCTCACTCTGGAATAGCTGGGAGTAGAGGCAAGTGAAATCCTTCCTCTGACCTTTAAGGATCAAAGGCCTAATAGAAGAGCTTGGTGTACAAAATTAGAGATAAAAAATGCTATGGTTTCCAGTGCTCCATAAGGCCTTTCTTTACACTCAACGCATGGTGGCCACAATTTAAGGTCAACACCAGGTACTCATGACACAAATACAACATTCTTCAAAAATTATGACATCTATAATACAAATATAACATTGATAAACTAATGTAACATTGTAATACAGTTTTAACGTCAATAATGTAAAATGTAACACTGATAGTACTGATCTAATATTCCCTAATATAGCTGTAACACTCATAGTAGCAATAAAGCACTCATAATATCAATGTAGCATTTGCAACAAAAATGCAACAATTATACTACTTACGTAACACCCATAATATGACTGTAATACTCACAATATCAATATAGAATCTGCAATACTAATAAAACATCTGTAACACTGATGTAGCATCTGTAATGCTGTCCTTATACCTGTAATTCAACTGTAACACTCATAATATCAATATACCATTCATAATGCTGACATACTATCCATAATACAACTGTAACATAATACCATAATACCAACATACCATAATAACAATATATCATCCACAATACCAACGTAACAACTATAATACTGATGGAACAACAGTAATACTGAAGTAGCACTTGAAATACTAATATAACACTCATAATATTAACACAATATTTATAATACAAATAGATCATAACACTGATATAACACCCATAATTACTAATGTAACACCTGTTATACAGATGTAATACCTGTAATAATGCCTTAACATTTCTACTCTTACCAAAACATTTGGTTTCATAGCTCCCACTGAGTTGGATTTGAGTTGGATTTGCCCTCTATAATGAATTTTTTTGCTGTTGCCTCTGCTTTAGTGACATGATATAAACATAATTATTTTATTTTAAAAAAACTTTACTTCTCAGTAATTTCGTACTTCTAGGAAACTTGCAATAGCATTTAGTATAGTTTTTCCTTTTTTCCAAATTTTCCAGTAATTATTGCTGTGTCAGATTTTCAGCTTCATGCAAAATTGCCCAGTGTGTTTTATCAAAATGGAAACAATGCTTCAGGTTATCATCATATAACTACCAAAGCAGGAAAATACACGGTTTCTACATGAAAGTCCAATTCACATACCCATTTTACTTCAACACCTGCCTCAGCTGGGAGAAAAAGTCTCCTTTCATGTGAGTGCATGTTTCTTTTTCTGGAACTGTTGCTGAGACACCCTCAGTTTTCACAACCCTGATGTTTGTAAAGGGCAGTGGTAACCCCAATCTGTGTCTACTCAGAATTTTTTTCTGAACAGATGGGGGCTTTAGATTCCTGGATAGAAAACCCTCGTGTGCTACTGTACTCTCCTTAGTGCAGCCCACCTGAAGGATTGCAATCTAATCTGCCACCACTCGCAAACTCACTTGGTAATAGCAAAATATTCATTTACAAATGCAAATTTCATCCTGTCACTCTCCTGATTTTATTTTTAAAACTTACAATGGCTGACCTGCAGTCTCCTCTGCTCTCACTTCTGGGGACACAGGTTCTTTGGTGTCGTAGTGATTTTAGTGTGCATTTTCTCAACTCAGTGACCCAGTGCCCACTGTTAGCTTATTTTCTAAGGCCTAAAAGGCACAACAGTTCTAATACTTAACTGTAGAATAGTTCATGTGTTGTGTCTAAAAATAAAAAAAAAAAATATTGATCATTTGTTAGATCATTGACGAGATAATAAAAATTATAAAACACAATTTCTAAATCTGAGAAATAATAGTTAATAAAATAAAAATCATCGTTTGGGATAATTATTAAATAAAAAATCTTGCTTCCAAAGAAAAATGACAGTTAATTATAGAAATTACATATGAATACACTGGACAGACTATTGTCTTGCTATATTCTCTGTATGTAATTAGTTACAGGGTATTTTAGGTTTAAAACTTTTATTTTAAATAGTCTACCAGTACAGTTAGCTGAAAAAATGTTCTAGTCCACATCATTAATATATATATATATATACATATATATATATAGTAAAATTTCCTATCTGTACAATTAATCAATATTATATTATATTTGTAAAGCTCCCTATATGTACAATAAATCAATTAAAGTTATATATTTAAACAGTTGAATAATTAGTATTTAAATGTAATGAGAAAATGTAATTATGTCACAGCTTTGTAGGGGACTTGGGGCAGGTGTATATCCATATACCTCATGAACCCAATGGCTCCCTGTGTTACTTCCTGCTGGATGGAAATTTGTACCCCATGAAGACTGAGGGATAATCTATTACTTTTATTGGAAACTCTAGTCCAGCAGGAAACTCTTCATTTCAAATTTATTTTTTTTGTCAGTTATTTTCTTTTTTATCCAAGGAAGGTGGGGCTCAACAAGACTAATTTGACCACACAGAATCATATGACTATGGGGAAAAGTATTATATAAAACACTTAGTGCAGCAAAACTTACATGTTTGTACATATTTTTAGTTGCTTGTTTTCCATATGCATGTCTCTTTGGTGAAGTGTGTGTTCAACTATTTCTCCATTTTGTAATTGAATTGTCTTTTTTTTTGCATGTAGTTGAGTAATACAAGTTCTTTACATATTGTGAATAACAGACAGTTGTCACATAAATAACATGCAAAACTGCCTTTCTCTGGCATGTCTTTTCACTTGCTTTGTAGTGTCTTTTGATGCAGAAAAGTCTTTAATTTTGCAGAAATTATTTATTTAACTTTGATTTTGGCATTAGATCTCAGAAACTACTGCTGAATCCAAGTTGTAAAATTTTATTACTAAAATTTATATTTTCTTCCAGAGTTTATTATTTTCAATATGGAGGTTTTTGAACTATTTTAGTTAAATTTTTTACACATTGTAAGGAAAGGGTACAATTTATTTGTCTGAATGTGGATAATCAGATATCTAACAGCATTTGTTGAATTTAATGGTTTTGGCTGTATATCAAAAATCAATAAACCAAAGAGGTATAAATGAATCCAACATTTAGTTTCCTTTATCTATCTATGTTTGTCCTTATGCTAATATTATGCTGTTTTGCTTACTGCTGCTTTTTAGTAATATTTGAAATTGAGAAATGTAAGTCTCCAAGTTGGTTTTATTCACAAGAATATTTTGGCTATTCAGCATCTCTTGAAATTCATATGAATGTTATGACTGTCTTGCCTATTTCTGCAAAAGAGTTTGGTATTTCATAGGAATCACAATAAATTTACAGATTGTGTTGTGTATTATTGCCACATTACAAAATATCAACTTATAATCCAGAAACATGTAGTGTCTTTAAATATACTTAGAGTTTCTTGAATTTATTTAAGTAGTATTTTGTAATTTTCCGTATCTAAGTCTTGCACCTTGGATCAATTTATTTTTGAAAACTTTATTATTATTATTATTACTACTATTACTACTACTAATAATAATACTACTACTACTGCTACTACTACTACTACTACTGCTACTACTACTGCTACTACTCTGACGTAGGGTCTTATTTTCTTAACTAGGTGGCAGTTTTGGGGTATATTTATAGTTCAGTGCAACTTCAAACTCTTTGGCTTAAGCAATCCTCCCATCTGACCTCCCAAAGTACTAAGAATTATAGACATAAGCCACCATATTTACTCACTATTTTTTCTTACTCGTTTGAAAGTTGCCACAAATGCTTCACTTGAGAGTCAATAAAATTATACTACTTTGAATTGCCTGAAAGTTATGATGCACAAGACCTCTATGTCATATAGTTTAGTCATGTATCTCTTGAGTAGTTTAAAAATCACCTATACATTCGCATACTTGTTTATTTCTAAGTCTGTCAACATGTCCTTAGTTTGTTATATTGTGAGCAAATTATAACTCTGGTATGCAAAAAAAAAAAAAAAAAAAAAAAACAGATACTGGGAAGATGGCCGCCTAAGAACAGCTCAGGACTTCAGCTCCCAGTGAAAGTGCAGAGGGTGAGTGGACGCCGCATTTCCAGACGAACTCTTATTGCCCACAGACCAGGAGATACCCAAGCAGAGTGGTCACCAGCGTCGCAGTCCCAGCCGGTGCGGCTGTTTTGTTCCCCGTGGGGCTGATTCTGCCCGGGCAGCTGCTGTGACCCCTCCCTGTTGCTGCAGTTCTCTGTACAAAAGCCACTGGTCTGGGAGCCCTCTTAGCTGGTGAGCAGAGCCCTGAGACGGCAGAGTTGCCCATTCATCTGAAATAGCGAGTCAGGCCAGGAGATTCCTAGGCAAAAAATCCCCCAGGAGCCGGCGCCGCAGTTCGAGCTGACTCCGTGAGTCGCAGCAGGAGAGATCCCAGCGCCTTTTCAACAAGCGACCGGAATGCAGGGTCATTCAACTTAAAAGAAAAGACTCTGAGTCAGCGAGCCAGGTGATGAGGCTTGGTTGGTCCCACCCCTCTACCCCCAACAACAATGAAAACAAAAACAGTAATTGGAAACCCTCTGGGGTTGAGCCCTTCAAACCAAGCACAGCTGAACCCGGACAGTCCGGCTCCGTGGGGGAGGGTCTTCCGCCATTACTGAGACTCTCCACCGCTACTGAGGCAGGCTGTTGTTGCCGAGGCAATGCTGAGGCAACCTGCCACAACAGAGAGATTCTGCCATAACAGAGGCGGGGCCATGGTTGCCCAGACAGTTCTAACTACATCCATATAAAAAGGACTACAGGGAAGAGCTCAGAGCAGCTGGGCAGAGCCCACAGCAGCTCAGCAAAGCCCCTGCAGGCAGGCAGTGGGAGGCCTGCTGCTAGCTGGGTGGGTCAGACCTGAAAGAAAAATCAAAAAAGGGAGTAGTGCAATGGAAACTCATAAAGCTCCAACTCCCTGGGACAGAGACAGTCAACAGGTGGATAAACCCACAAAAAATGGGAAGAAAACAGTGCAAAAAGGAAGAAAACTCCCGAAACCAGAACACCTCTCCTCCTAAAAGGGATCACAACTCACCAGCAAGGGAACCAGACCAGATGGAGAAGGAGGGTGATGAAATGACAGAATCAGACTTCAGAAGGTGGGTAGTAAGAAACTACAGTGAGCTAAAAGAACATGTTCTAACCGAACGCAAAGAAAATGGGAACCTTGAAAAAAGATTGGACGAACTGCTGAAGAGAATGGACATAATAGAGAGGAGAATAAGTGAATTGATGGAGCTGAAAAACGCAACACAAGAACTTCACTTCATGAAGCATGCACAAGCTTCAACAGCCGAATTGACCAAGCAGAAGAAAGGATATCAGAGGTCGAAGATCAACTCAATGAAATAAAAAGAAAAGGCAAGAACAGAGAAAAAAGCACAAAAAGGAATGAACAAAATCTTCAAGAAATGTGGGACTATGTGAAAAGACCTAATCTATGTCTGATAGGTGTACCTGAATGTGATGAAGAGAATGAATCCAAGCTGGAAAATACTCTTCAGGATATTATTCAGGAAAACTTCCCCAACCTAGCAAGGCAGACCAATATTCAAATCCAGGAAATACAGAGAACACCATGTAGATATTCCTCAAGAAGAGCAACCCCAAGGCACATAATCGTCAGATTCACCAGGGTTGAAATGAAAGAGAAAATGCTAAGGGAAGCCAGAGAGAAAGGTCGGGTTACCCACAAAGAGAAGCCCATTAGACTCACAGCAGATCTCTCAGAAGAAACCCTACAAACCAGAAGAGATTGGGGGCCAATATTCAACATCCTTAAAGAAAAGAACTTTCAACCCAGAATCTCCTATCCAGACAAACTCAGCTTCATAAGTAAAGGAAAAATAAAAACCTTTGTGAACAAGCAAGCACTCAGATATTTCATCACCACCAAACCTGCTCTACAAGAACTCCTGAAAGAGCCTCTACACATATAAAGGAACAACCAGTAACAGCCACTCCAAAAATACACCAAATGGTAAAAGAACATCAACACAATCAAGAATCTGCATCAACTAACCAACACAACAGCCAGGTAGCATCAAAATGACAGTATCAAATTCACACATAACAATACTATCCCTAAATGTCAATGGACTAAATGCCCCAATCAAAAGACACACACTGGCATATTGGATAAAAAAGCCAAAACCCATCAGCGTGCTGTATCCAGGAAACCCATCTTACATGCAAGGATACACAAAGGCTCAAAATAAAGGGATGGAGGAAGATCTACCAAGCAAATGGGGAGCAAAAAAAAGCAGGAGTTGCAATTCTGATAAAATAGACTTTAAAGCAACAAAGATCAAAAGAGACAAAGAAGGACATTACATAATGGTAAAAGGATCACTGCAACAAGAAGAGCTAACGATCCTAAATATATACGCACCCAATACAGGAGCACCCAGATACATAAGGCAAATTCTTAATGACTTACAAAGAGACTTAGACTCCCAAACAATAATAATGGGGGACTTTAACACCCCATTGTCAATATTAGACAGATCATCCAGACAGAAAATCAACAAGGATATCCAGGACCTGAATACAGACCTGGAACAAGCAAACCTAATAGACATTTACAGAACTCTCCACCCCAAATACACAGAATATACATTCTTCTCAGCACCACATCACACCTACTCTAAAATTGACCACATAATTGGCAATAAATCACTCCTCAGCAAATGCAAAAGAACAGAAATCATAACAAACAGTCTCTCAGACCACAGTGCAATCAAGTTAGAACACAGAATGCAGAAACTAACTCAGAACCGCACAGCTTCATGAAAACTGAACAACTTGCTCTTGAATGTTGACTGGATAAACAATGAAATGAACGCAGAAATAAAGATGTTCTTTGAAACCAATGAGAATGAAGACACAACATACCAGAATCTCTGGGACACATTTAAAGCAGTCTCTAGAGGAAAATATATAGCAATGAGTGCCCAAATGAGAAGAAAGGAGAGATTTAAAATTGACACCCTATCATCAAAATTGAAAGAGCTAGAGGAGCAAGATCAAAAAAACTCAAAACCTAGCAGAAGACAGGAAATAACTAAGATCAGAGCAGAACTGAAGGAAATAGAGACACAAAAAACTCTTCAAAAAATCAACAAACCAAGGAGGTGGTTTTTTGAAAAGATCAACAAAATAGACAGACCACTAGCCAGATTAATAAAAAAAGAAAAGAGGGAATAACCAAATTGATGCAATAAAGAACGATAAAAGGGATATCACCACAGATTCCACAGAAATCCACACAATCATCAGAGATTATTACAAACAAGTCTATCCACATAAACTAGTAAACCTGGAAGAAATGGATAAATTCCTGGACACCTGCATCCTCCCAAGCCTAAACCTGGAAGAAGCCAAAACCCTGAATAGACCAATAACATGGTCTGAAGTCGAGGCAGCAATAAGGAGCCTACCACCCAAAGAAAGCCCAGGTCCAGATGGGTTCACAGATGAATTCTACCAGACATACAAAGAGGAGCTGATACCATTCCTTCTGAAACTATTCCAGACAATCCAAAAAGAGGGAATCCTTCCCAAATCATTTTACGGACAAACATCATCCTGATACCAAAACCCGGCAGAGACTCAACAAGAAAAGAAAATTTCAGGCCAATATCCATGATGAACATAGATGCAAAAATCTTCAATAAAATACTGGCAAACAGATTGCAACAGTATGTCAAAAAGCTCATCCACCATGATCAAGTAGGATTCATCCCGGGGATGCAAGGCTGGTTCAATATACGCAAGTCCATAAACGTAATTCACCACATAAACAGAACCAAAGACAAAAACCACATGCTTATCTCATTTGATGCAGAGAAGGCTTTTGACAAAATTTAACAACGCTTTATGCTAAAAACCCTCAATAAACTAGGTATTGACAGAACGTATCTCAAAACAATAAAAGCTATTTACGACAAACCAACAGCAATATCATACTGAAAGGGCAAAAACTGGAAGCATTCCCTTTGAAATCTGGCACTAGACAAGGATGCCTTCTCTCACCACTCCTATTCAATATAGTACTGGAAGTTCTAGCCAGAGCAATCAGGCAAGAAAAAGAAATAAAGGGTATCCAAATTGGAAAGGGGGAAATCAAATTGTCTCTATTTGCAGATGACATGATTGTATATCTGGAAGACCCCATCATCTCAGCCCAAAATCTCCTGAAACTGATAAACAACTTCAGCAAAGTCTCAGGATGCAAAATCAACGTGCAAAAATCACAAGCATTCCTATACACCAGTAATAGACTTCAAGAGAGCCAAATCAAGAACGAACTGCCATTCACAATTGTTTCAAAGAGAATAAAGTACCTAGGAATACAACTAACAAGGAACATAAAGGACTTCTTCAAGGAGAACTACAAGCCATTGCTCAATGAAATAAGAGAGGATACAAACAGATGGAGAAACATTCCATGTTCATGGTTAGGAAGAATCAACATCGTGAAAATGGTCATACTGCCTAAAATAATTTACAGATTCAATGCTATTCCCATCAAGCTACCAATAACCTTCTTCACAGAACTGGAAAAAACACCTTAAACGTCATATGGAACCAAAAGAGAGCCCGCATAGCCAAGTGAATACTAAGCAAAAAGAACAAAGCAGGAGGCATCACACTACAGGACTTCAAATTATGCTACAAGGCTACAGTAATCAAAACAGCATGGTACTGGGACCAAAACAGAGATATAGACCAATTGAACAGAACAGAGGCCTCAGAGGAAATACAACATACCCACAACCATCTGATCTTCGACAAACCTGACAAAATCAAGCAATGGGGAAAGGACTCCCTGTTTAATAAATGGTGTGGGGAAAACTGGCTAGCCATGTGCAGAAAGCAGAAACAGGACCCCTTCCTGACACCTTACACCAAAATTAACTCCAGATGGATTAAAGACTTAAACATCAGACCTAATACCATAAAAGCCTTAGAAGAAAATCTAGGCAAAACCATTCAGGACATAGGTGTAGGCAAGGACTTCATCACCAAAATGGCAAAAGCAGTGGCAACAAAAGCCAAAATGACAAATGGGACCTAATCAAATTCTACAGCTTCTGCATGGCAAAAGAAACAGTCAGTAGAGTGAATCGGCAACCAACAGAATGGGAAAAAAAATTTTGCAGCCTACCCATCTGACAAGGGGCTGATATCCAGAATTTACAATGAACTAAATCAGATCTACAAGAAAAAAACAAACAAGCCCATTCAAAAATGGGCGAAGGATATGAACAGATACTTTACAAAAGTAGACATACAGGAGGCCAACAAACATATGAAAAAATGCTCATCATCACTGGTCATCAGAGAAATGCAAATTAAAACCACATTGAGATACCATCTCACACCAGTTAGAATGGTGATCATTAAAAAATCTGGAAACAACAGATGCTGGAGAGGATGTGGAGAAATAGGAACATTTTTATACTGTTGGTGGGAATGTAAATTAATTCAACCATTGTGGAAGACAATGTGGCGATTCCTCAAGGACCTAAAAATAGAAATCCCATTTGACCCAGCAATACCATTACTGGGTATATAGCCAAAGGATTATAAATCATTTTACTACAAGGACACGTGCAATCAAATGTTCATTGCAGCACTGTTTACAATAGCAAAGACCTGGAACCAACCCAAATGCCCAATGATGATAGACTGGATAGGGAAAATGTGGTACATATACACCATGGAATATTACGCAGCCATCAAAAACGATGAGTTCACGTCCTTTGTAGGGACATGGATGAACCTGGAAACCATCATTCTCAGCAACTGAAACAAGAGCAGAAAATCAAACACCGTATATTCTCACTCATAGGCGGGTGTTGAACAGTGAGAACACAGGGACACAGGGAGGGGAGCACTACACACTGGGGTCCGTTGGGGGAAATGGGGGAGGGGCAGGGGGTGGGGAAGTGGGAAGAGATAGTATGGGGAGAAATGACAGATACAGGTGAGAGGACGGAAGACAGTAAACCACACTTCCATGTGTGTACCTATGCAACAATCTTGCATGTTCATCACCTGTACCCCAAAATCTAAAATGCAATTAAAAAAAAAAAAACAAAACTTTTTTCATCATTAATTTTATAGTTACATTGCATACGAAAAATGCACTATCTATGAAGAACAAAAAACAACTCAATTGCAGGACTTAAACACTGAAGAGTTAACAGTTTATTATAATTTATTTCATTATATCAATTTATTATTTTTCTATACAATCAGTTATGTTTATATACATGGGATTACAGGCATAAACCTTCAGGCTTGGCTAATATTTTTTGTATTTTGTGTAGGGATGGGGATTCTCCATGTGAACTTTAGGCAGTTCAAGATGGCTTTCGAACATCTCCACAACAGCGGCCAAGGTTTAGGTCAGGTGTCCCCAAACTTTTTACACAGGGGGCCAGTTCACTGTCCCTCAGACCATTGGAGGGACGCCACATACTGAGACACTCTCAGTTTTCACAACGCTGATGTTTGTAAAGAGCAGTGGTAACCCCAATCTGTGTCTACTCAGAATTTTTTTCTGAACAGATGGGGACTTTAGATTCCTGGATAGAAAACTCTCGTGTGCTACTGTACTCTCCTTAGTGCAGCCCACCTGAAGGATTGCAATCCATCCTGCCACCACTAGCAAACTCACTTGGTAATAGCAAAATATTCATTTACAAATGCAAATTTTATCCTGTCACTCTCCTGATTTTATTTTTAAAACTTACAATGCTTGGAGACCCCAAGTACTCCTGCCTGTTTTACTCTTCCATTTAGTTAACTCAACTGCCTGCAGTCTCCTCTGCTCTCACTTCTGGGGACACAGGTTCTTGGGTGTCGTAGTGATTTCAGTGTGCATTTTCTCAACTCAGTGACCCAGTGCCCACTGTTAGCTGATTTTCTAAGGCCTAAAAGGCACAATAGTTCTAATACTTAACTGTAGAAAAGTTCATGTGTTGTGTCTAAAAATAAAAAATTATTGATCATTTGTTAGATCATTGAAGAGATAATAAAAATTATGAAACACAATTTCTTAATCTGGGAAATAATTGTTAATAAAATAAAAATCATCATTTGGGATAATTATTAAATAAAAAATCTTTTTCCAAAGAAAAATGACACAGTTAATTATAGAAATTACATATGAATATATTGGACAGACTATTGTCTTGCTATATTCTCTGTATGTAAATAGTTACAAGGTATTTTAGGTTTAAAACTTTTATTTTAAATAGTCTACCAGTTCAGTTAACTGACAAAATGTTCTAGTCCACATCATGACTCTCTCTCTCTCTCTCTCTGTCTCTGTCTCTGTCTCTGTCTCTGTCTCTCTCTCTCTCTCTCTCTCTCTCTCTCTCTATATATATATATATATATATATATATATAATTTGTAAAATTTCCTATCTGTACAATGAATCAATATTATTTTATATTTGTAAAGCTCCCTATATGTACAATAAATCAATTAAAATTAGATATTTAAACATTTGAATTATTAGTATTTAAATGTAATGAGAAAATGTAATTATGTCACAGCTTTGTAGGGGACTTGGGGCAGGTGTATATCCGTATACCTCATGAACCCAATGGCTCCCTGTGTTACTTCCTGCTGTATGGAAATTTGTAACACATAAAGACTGAGGGATAATCTATTACTTTTATTGGAAACTCTAGTCCAGCAGGAAACTCTTCATTTCAAATTTATTTATTTTTGTCAGTTATTTTCTTTTTTATCCAAGGAAGGTGGGGTTCAACAAGACTAATTTGACCACACAGAATCATACGACTATGGGGAAAAGTATTATATAAAACACTTAGTGCAGCAAAACTTACATGTTTGTACATATTTTTAGTTGCTTGTTTTCCATATGTATGTCTCTTTGATGAAGTGTGTGTTCAACTATTTCTCCATTTTGTAATTGAATTGTCTTTTTTTTTGCATGTAGTTGAGTAATACAAGTTCTTTACATATTGTGAATAACAGACAGTTGTCACATAAATAACATGCAAATCTGCCTTTCTCTGGCATGTCTTTTCACATGCTTTGTAGTGTCTTTTGATGCAGAAAAGTCTTTAATTTTGCAGAAATTATTTATTTAACTTTGATTTTGGCATTAGATCTCAGAAACTACTGCTGAATCCAAGTTGTAAAATTTTATTACTAAAATTTATATTTTCTTCCAGAGTTTATTATTTTCAATATGGAGGTTTTTGAACTATTTTAGTTAAATTTTTTACACATTGTAAGGAAAGGGTACAATTTATTTGTCTGAATGTGGATAATCAGATACCTAACAGCATTTGTTGAATTTAATGGTTTTGGCTGTATATCAAAAATCAATAAACCAAAGAGGTATAAATGAATCCAACATTTAGTTTCCTTTATCTATCTATGTTTGTCCTTATGCTAATATTATGCTGTTTTGCTTACTGCTGCTTTTTAGTAATATTTGAAATTGAGAAATGTAAGTCTCCAAGTTGGTTTTATTCGCAAGAATATTTTGGCTATTCAGCATCTCTTGAAATTCATATGAATGTTATGACTGTCTTGCCTATTTCTGCAAAAGAGTTTGGTATTTCATAGGAATAACAATAAATTTACAGATTGCATTGTGTATTATTGCCACCTTTCAAAATATCACCTTATAATCCAGAAACATGTAGTGTCTTTAAATATACTTAGATTTTTTTGAATTTATTTAAGTAGTATTTTGTAATTTTCCATATCTAAGTCTTGCATCTTGGATCAATTTATTTTTGAAAACTTTATTATTATTATTATTATTATTATTATTATTATTATTGCTACTACTGCTACTAATACTGCTACTACTGTTACTACTACTACTACTACTACTACTATTACTACTACTGCTACTACTACTACTACTGCTACTACTACTACTACTACCGCTACTACTGAGGTAGGGTCTTATTTTCTTAACCAGGTGGAAGTGTCGGGGTATATTTACAGTTCACTGAAACTTCAAACTCTTTGGCTTAAGCAATCCTCCCACCTGGCCTCCCAAAGTACTAAAAATTATAGATATAGCCACCATATTTACCCATTATTTTCTTCTTACTCGTTTGAAATTTGCCACAAATGCTTCACTTGACAGTCAATAAAATTATACTACTTTGAATTGCCTGAAAGGTATGATGCACAAGACCTCTATGTCATATAGTTTAGTCATAGACCTCCTGGGTAGTTTAAAAATCACCTATACATTAGCATACTTGTTTATTTCTCAGTCTGCCAACATGTCCTTAATTTGTTATATTGTGAGCAAATTATAACTCTACTATGCAAAAAAACAAAAAAAACAAACTTTTCTCATCATTAATCTTATAGTTACATTGCATACGAGAAATGCACTATCTATGAGGAACAAAAAACAACTCAACTGCAGGACTTAAACACTGAAGAGTTAACAGTTTATTATAATTTATTTCATTAGATCAATTTATTATTTTTCTATACAATCAGTTATATTTATATACATGGGATTACAGGCATGAACCTTCAGGCTTCGTTAATATTTTTTGTGTTTTGTGTAGGAATGGGGTTTCTCCATGTGGGTCTGACCTGTCTGGAATTCCTGAACTCAGGTGATTTACCTGACTCAGCCTCCCAAATTGCTGGGATTAGTCATGAGCAACCTCACCTAGGCATATTATGTTTTCAAATAATTCCACTTTAATTCCTCAGAAACATGGTTAGTTTCTGGTTAGTCCCATTGCCACTACAGCTCAGATCCCAGTGTAGCAGCACAGTCTTTGCCACTATAGCTCAGATCCCAGTGTAGCAGCACAGTCTCCACATCAGCGATTCCCTCCACTGCCAGCTGCCTGCACCTATGGATTTCAGAGTAGATGAAGATTAGCAGTCTGTTTTTTAATTTTTATTTTTATACACAAAATTGTTGTCTTGATTTTATTTTTAGTTTATTGCTAGTGTATGAAAATAAATTTTTGTGTTTTGATATATTGTGCTATACGTTTGCTTAATTTGTTTACTAGATTTTATAATATTTTGTTAGTTTCATATGATTTTCTGTATATGAGATTATGAGATCTGTGTGTATATAGTTTTACTTTTTCCTTTTACATATGAATGGCTTTGTGTATATTTTTCTCTAATTGTTCTGGATAGAACTTCAAGTGCAGTGTGGAATACAGTTGCGAAAGTGAATATAATTGCTGTGTTTCTCAACTTAAAGCTTTGTTTCCCAACAGTTCAGATTATTATCCTTAGGGGTTTTATAAAAAGATGTTTTATCATGTGAAAGATATTCAAACCCCAGTTTGTTGAATGTTTTATTATTAAATATATTGGTATGTGTCTTTTGAAAGAGATAATGTTAGCATGTTAAAAAATTAATTGATTTACTGAAAAAATAACCATTGTGTTGTATAAGGTCTTTACTATGTAGCAAATCCCCTGTACTATTATTCATTTAAACATTATGTCTATGATTATTGGATGTATTAACATTTGTTTTTTTATCCCAGTGAATTCATCTGTTTAATTCAATACTCATTTGGAATTACACAGAGATGTGGCTTGATGTGCTATTATGGGCATAAGGGGTGATAAGTTGGAATCATAGAGAATATATTTAATTTTTCTTTTCAATAATGACAGACTAACATTAGGAATAGGATAGAAGGCAGGGGTTAGGAATAGGAGCTTACAATTGCAGAACTAAAATTAATGTGTGACTGATGGTTAGTGCTTGAGTTGTGTTAGGGGTTATTGTTGTGATAGAATTAGGGTTAAGGTTAAAATTCAGATTAGAGTCAGGGGATGATGTTAGGAGTAAACTTAGGATCAAAATTAGAAGTTATGTTTGGGGTTGGGTTATGCTTCGATTTGGGGTAAAATACAGAACTATAGTTAGAGATTAGGGGTTAGGGTAGGATTAGGTTCTGGTTTAGGGACATTGCAAGGGTTGGGGTAAGTGTTCATAGAGATAAGGCAAAGGTGAGGATTAGGGTTAGAAGGTTACTGTGTTACTGTTAGGGTGGGCATTTAGGGTTAGGGTTAAAATAAGGATAACAATTCAGTTTAGTGTTGAGCTCGGGTTCTGGTTAGTGTTTCCAGTGTTTAGGATTAGAGTTAGGGTTTGGGTCAGATTAGGATTGGAGAAGAGATTAGGAGTAGGTTTAGTGTAAAGGTTTGGTTAGGTTTAGGCTTGAAGTTTGGGGTTAATATTAGGGTTGTGTTTATTGTGTAAGGCTTATGGTTAGGGATAATATTAGAGTTTGATTACTCTTAGGGTTTACAGTTAGGCTTAGGGTCAGAGTTTAGTGTTAGGTTTATTATTAGGTTTTAGAGATTGGGTTAGGTTTCATGTTAGGGGTTATATGGGTTATTGTTAATCTGAAGGGTTGCATTTAGCCTTAGGTTTTTGGTTAATACTATGATTAGGATTAATGTTTATGTTTATGGCAGGGTATAGCATTTATGGTTAAGTTTAGGCTTAGTTTTAGAGTATTAGAAGGTTCTTGTTATTAGTTAGAATTATCTTTAGTGTTTAGTGTGTATGACTATTGTTAATGTAAGGCTTTAGTGTCTCCTGTTAACTTAGGGTTTACTTTTAGTTTTAGAGTTATGTGTATGATTACATCAAGATTATAATTAAGTTTCAGATATTTTTGGATGGGGTTATGATTTTGATTAGAGAGTGTTATCTTTAGGGTTGGAGTTGGGATAGGGTTGGAAGTACTGTTATGGTTATAATTAGCAGTTAGCGTTAGGGTTAGTGTTAAGGTTATAAGGTTAAGGTTTAGAGTATAGTGTTAGCAATTAGGGTTGAAGTCCATGCTTATATTTTGTTGTAAGTATTAGAGTTAGGCTTAGAGTTAGGCTTTGCTTACTGTTTGGGTGCAGGTCTTGCTTTGATATTAGCGGTTAGAATTTGGTATTAGAGTTCATTGCTCTGTGTTGTTCAAGTCTGTGTTAGGATTAGGGTTTTATGAATAGTTTTTATATTGGGTCTGTGATTCGTATGTTGGGGTTACATTTAGGGCCAGGATTAGGTTTAGAGCTTTGGGTGCTGTTTAGTGTTACATTTGGGTTAAGAGTTCGAATTATATTTAGGGTTAGAAATTTGTGATTATGATTTGCAATTGTTGGGTGTTAGGCTTCGTTTTCAGCATTTAGTGTTACGACTGGATTTTCTCTTGAGTTTTGCTTAGAATTTTATGGTTAGGGTTAAGATTACTTTTATTGTTAAGGTTATGGAAAAGGGATAGCTTTGTGTTTGGGATTGTGTTAGGGTTAGGGTAGGTTAATGGTTAGGGTAGTTTTAGGATCAGGATTTTGCTTTATGGCTAGAGCTCATATTAGGGTTTGTGGATTTGGGTTTGGTTTAGTTTTAGGAATAGTGTTATAGGGCTAGGGTTAGTGTTAGATTTAGTGTTTGTGTTAGGGGTAGAGATAGTGGTAGAGTTCATTGTTAGTATTAATGTTTTAATATTAGTGTTTAGGTTCATTTTTGGGTTGGGTTAAGATTTGCTTAGGGTTATGTTCAGCATCAGTGTCAGCCTCAGTTTCAGGGTCATGGGTTAGGTTTAGGTTACAATTTATGATCTGGGTTAGTTTAGAATTATGAGTTAGGGTTGAGGTGGCAAGACAGGACTTTGGTTGGAGTTAGGGCTATTAGTGTCAGAGGTTTAAGATTAGTGTAGGGTTAGGGTATGGTTAAATTTAGGGTTAGTGGTAGAAGCTGAAGTTAATGGTATTTGTTAGGTTTACAGTATTAGGTTGATGTTTTTAGTTTTAGTCTTAGGTTTAGTGTTAGAGTTGTGTTTAGGGTTATGTTTTAGAGTTAGGGCTAGGGTGTAGGATGAATATATAAGATTATTATTAGGGTTAGGGCTATGTTTGGTGTTAGCGTTAGTGTTTGGGTTAAAATGATGGTTTGGGGTAGGTTTCAGATTAGGGTTAGGGGTAGGTTTAGCATTAGGTTTTGGGCTAAAGGTATGTTTCAGTTTATGAATATCATTCAGTTTCGTTTGTGTTCATGTTTAAGATTAAGGATTTAGGGTCATTGTTAGGATTTTGATGGTAGTTATAAAAGTTAGCTTTAGGGTTAGATATCTTTTTCTGTACCACCTATGTTCATCAGTGGATCAGTCAGCATACTCTTTTTGCCCTTTGAAACCCATTTGCACTCCAGACATACTCAGATTTTGAAATAATCTGTCTTCAAAGTGTAGCTACCGACTGTGGCCTTCTCTTCACTGATAGTTTGACACTAATTGGAATTACATGCCTGCAGATAGATGGGCCTCCTCTCAACTAAGGATGGTGTAAGGCGCCGGGAGTTTGAACACGCCCATCTTCCTCCCCACTTGAAAATTACATTATCAGAATATGCTCATCATCTAGCTCTGCCTTGGAAATCCCCTCTGCACCGGCACTTAGCCCACCTTGGAAATCCCCTCTGCACTCAGCACTTAGCCTGCTCAACAAAAATCCCACCTACCTACCAATAGCAGCTTGCCCCATCCACATCCTCTTTCTCCAAATCCAATTGAATGCCTTCATTCCTGATAACAGCCCACTCCCGAGAGGAGTCAGGCATGACTTCCCTGGCCCTTCTCCCCAGAACCACAAAACCTCACCTGGGAGTTGAATAAACTGGCATCTAATTTTCTTGAGGTGGCTTGTTTTCTCATTTTTAACTCGGCAATAAACCTACAAAGAATAAATTTTACAAGTAGTGCCACAACTCTGGAGGGAGTTGTACGACCTCTCCTGTGGGAAACTGACTCCTCCAAATGAAGCCAAACCAGGGAACCACTTCACCACAAGGTAACAGGGAACTGCTCCATTGCAAGGTAAGACTCCTGTTACCCACAACTTCTCTTGCTGCCTGCCTCATGGACTTCCTGCTCGCTATTGTGGCTGCATCAGCAACTACTTCTTGTTTCTAGTCACGGGCCTGGGGCCCCAGTCTCGTCTCACCATGTGCCTGGGGCCCCGGCCTCATCTCAAGGACCTGAGTGTAGAGGAGATGTCTCTACTCTTTTGTCTTCTCCCATGATAGCATTCCGGGGGGCAGAAATTTGAGGGAGATGCCTCCATCTTCTGGAACCCTCTCGTATTCTCATGGACGCCCTGCTCATAACCATGGTCATGTCAGGGACTTCTTCTCGCTACTCACCATGGGCCCAGGGCCCCAGTCTCATTTCACCATGGGTCTGGGGCCCCAGCCTCATCTCGAGGACTTGAACATAGAGGAGACGTCACTACTCTCTTGTCTTCTCCCTGTGAGGGGATTCTGGAGGTCAGGAATTTGAGGGAGACATCCCCATTTTTCTGAACCCTCTCTAGTGTTCGGTAGGGCAGTTCGAGATGGCTTTCGAACATCTCTGCAACAGCAGCCAAGGTTTAGGTCAGGCGTCTCCAAACTTTTTTACACAGGGGGCCAGTTCACTGTCCCTCAGAGCATTGGAAGGCCGACACATACTGTGCTCCTCTCACTGACTGCCACTGAAAGAGGTACCGCTTCCTGAAATGTGGCACAGGGGCAGATATATGGCCTCAGGGGGCTGCATGCAGCCCACAGGCCGTAGTTTGGGGATGCCTGCTTTAGGTATTAAGAAGCCCGTTTGTAAACCCAAATCCTGCCTAACAGCAGGACCAAATCTCTGGCTTATGGTACTAAAACATCTATCTCAAATTCTCAGATCAGCCCTTTTGGCATATAAGGTCTCGTTAAGTAAGTAACTCTGTTTTATTTCTTTCTCTTCTTCTACTGAGGTCTCACTACTCCCTCTTTTTCTTTCTTGTTATAATTGTTACACTGTTACAGCCTTTAAGCTCTCTTAGCCTCCCTCCAGGAAAGGGGTACTTCTGCCTGTGTTGTGTATAAGGCATTCCCATATTCGGTTCTAACCCCTAACTACCCCACAAGAGTGAACCATGGGCAATCAAAAGTACCCTCAACCAGACCCTAAATCGCCGTTAGGATGTCTAGTCCAAAATCTACCCAAACTAGGTATTTCTATTAAAAAGAAAAGACTTGTTTCTCTCCACCTTGGTCTGGCCACGCTATCCCCTAGACAACCAATCTCAGTGGCCTCCAGAAGGCATGCTCAACTTTAATGTCCTGAAGGACCTAGATAGCTTTTTCCAAAAGAACAGTAAATGGTCAGAGATCCCCTACGTGCAGGCTTTCTGATACCTTTGCTCCCAGCCGGCCCCCTGCTTCTCTTGTTCCTCCTCCCAAGTTCTGTTAGCCAAAACCCCACCCTTGCCATCAGCCATGCCTGGCTCTGCACTCTCTGAAGACCCTTAAGACCTGTCCTGTCCTGCCCACTTTACCAACCCCCCACTTATACGAGGCCTCAACTCCCTCGTCCCTCTTCTCCTTCTCCTTTCCAAAGCCCTAATATAACTTCCCCTGTCAGTGCTCGTACCTGCTCTCATAACCCCCCACTCCTCTGCCCTTTGTGTGAGGTAGCCAGAGCAAAAGGCATTGTCCGAGTGTACGTTTCCTTCTCTCTCTCTGATCTGTCAGTTATTGAAAAATGCCTGGGGTCATTCTCTACCAATCCTACCACTTATACCAAACAATTTTGTTACCTCACCCAGGCGTACGACCTAACCTGGCATGACACCTATGTGATCCTGTCTTCCACTCTCACTCCTGATGAGCGTGACCACATTCTTACAGCAGCCCGAGCTCATGCTGATCAGGTACATCTCAAAAACAATCAAATGCCAGTAGGTGCAGCGGCGATCCCCAAGGCCAACCCTAATTGGGACTATCAAACCAGTCAAGACTGCCGCCGCCATCGAGACCAAATGTTACAGTGCCTCCTAGCAGGCATGCAAAGCACAGCTCAAAAGGTAGTTAATTATGGCAAGTTAAGGGAAATAACTCAGGGTCCTGATGAAAACTCAACTGCCTTCCTAGACTGATTAAGTAATGCTATGACCCTCCATACCCAGCTAGATGTGGCCTCCTTAGCAGGGGCTACAGTCCTAGCCACCCACTTCATCTCCCAGTAAGCAGCTGACATAAGGAGGAAACTTAAAAAAAGCCAAGGAAAGCCCCCAAACTCCCATACAGAACCTGGTGAACATGGCACTTAAAGTTTTCAATGGCTGAGAGGAACAGGCTGAGGCCACCCACCAGGCCAGTTTACAGCAAAAGGTGGGCCTCGGCCCTGTTTTAGATGTGGCCATGAGGGACACTGGGCAGGGCAGTGTCCCTGCTCTCATCCATCTCCTGGGCCCTGCCTATGCTGCAAACAGACTGGACACTGGAAGGTTGACTGCCCATCCTAGGCTGCAGGCTCACCCTCCACATCTCTATGTAGAGGGCAGGCTGGCCCACAAAAGCAGTCCATTCGCTTGAACTTCTTGACCTTCTGGATGACGAATGCAGCCCAGACTCGAGGAAACCCATCACCTTCACTGAGCCCAGCATAACGCCACAGGTAATGGGTAAGTCTATTTCCTTTTCAGTGGATACAGGGGCCGCTTATTCTGTACTGCCTTCCTACTCAGGACAGCATACCTTCCCAGGTTTCAGTCTTGGGGATTGACGGAAAGCCATTCTCTCCTAAACAAACTCATCCCTTAGCCTGTGTCCTTGAGGGACTTCCCTTCTCCTTCTTCTTTCTAATCATACCCTCATGCCCAGTCCCCCTTTTAGGATGAGATATTCTCCAGACTGTAGGGGCCATAATCCAATTCACTGGCTCCCCACATGCAAGCTCATCCTCTGTCCACCTCCTACTGCTACTCCTAACCAGTATCACACCCTGCCTTAACCCCTCGCCTAAACCCCCATCCCTCCTAATGAAGTTAATCCCTCAGTATAGGATAATGCCAAACCTGTGGTGGCCAGACACCACACACCAGTTAAAATACTCCTGAAGAACTCTACCCACTTTTCCTCACTTCCTCAGTTTCCCATCTCAAAAACCTACCACCATGGCCTAAAATCTATCATCACCTGAATTCTGTCCCAGGGACTCCTAATCCTCATCAGTTCCCTTGTAATACTCCTATCTTACCAGTCTAAAAGCCAACTGGCGACTACCACCTACTTCAGAACCTGCAACTCATCAATGAGGCAGTGGTACCCATCCACGTGGTGGTCCCCAACACATACACTCTATTATCCAACATTACCTCCACTACCTCTCATTTTACAGTTCTTGACCTTAAGGATGCCTTCTTTACTATTCCCCTTCACCCAGAGTCTTACTTCCTTTTGCCTTCATTTGGACCAATCCTGACAACAACCTGTCACAGCAGCTCATCTGGACAGTCCTGCCCCACGGATTTAGGGACAGCCAGCATATTTATGGACAAAGCTTAGCAGCTGAACTTAACTCCTGCTCCCTCCAACCCAGTCTCCTTCTCCAGTATGTGGATGATCTGTTACTTCATAGCCCCTCCCTCTCTCTGTCTCAATAACATACTGCCACTGACCTTAACTTTCTTGAATCCAAGAGGTACCGGATATCTCCCTCTAAAGCACAATTATCAGTCACCTCAGTAGTCTTACTTAGGCATTCACCTCACCCCCAAAACTAAAAGCCTAACAACCGACTGCCAGCAGACACTTCTTTCATTGCAGCCCCCGAAGACTGCAGACCAGATTTTCTCCTTCTTAGGATTTGTAGAATACTTCCATCACTGGGTACCTAATTTTGCCGCTCTAGCTAAACCTCTGTATGTGGCAGCTAAGGACATACTCACGAGACTCCTCTCTCATCCTGGAGTTGTAAACAAGCTTTCAGAACCTCACAAACTGCTCTGTCCATGGCACCTCCACTTCATCTGCCAGACCTTAACCATCCCTTCCATTTGTTTACTGAAGAAAAACAAGGGATTGCAGTTGGAGTCCCAACCCAACCCCTAGGTCCCATGTATTGTCCTGTAGCATATTTATCAAAACAACTTGCTCCCACAGTCATGGGGTGGCAGCTTTGCCTGCAGACCCTGGGGGCAGCAAGAGAATTTACCAAGGAATCTCTAAAACTTACCTTAGGCCAGCCTATCTCAGTGTTGTCTCCTCATCGACTGACCGACCTTCTCTCTTACAAATCTCCTGCTCACCCAGGTGTTTGCCCTTCCATCCCCTTCCTCATCCTCAGCGCATTGCTGCCTTGAACTAACGGATACATTTGCTAAACCTCAGGAGGGCCTGTTTGACCTTCTCTTATCTAACTCAGACCTTACCTTTTATGTAGATGGGAGTTCAATAGTGACACCTGAAGGAGTGGCAAAAAGCTGCCTATGCAGTAGTTACAGACTCAGCCACCCTCAAGGCATGCCACCTCCCCGATGGGACCACATCACAAAAGACAGAGCTCAGTGCCTTAATCCAAACTCTCAAGCTAGCACAGGGAAAGGAAGCAAATACCCATATTGATTTAAAGTATGCTTTTCTTATTACCCACTGCCACACTGTCCTCTGGAGACAGTGGGGATTCCTTACTATGAAAGGTTCCCACATAATTAAGGCTACCCAAGTTTCTAATCTCCTGCAGTCCCTATCACTGCCCAAAGAAGTCACTGTCATTCACTGCCAAGGACATCGCACCCAGCAGGATGCTGTTTCCCAGGGCAATGCAGGGGCAGATGCAGCAGCAAAATTCTTAACCAGTACCAGGCTAGCCCCCATTCCAGTCATGTTTCTCTCCATGACCACACCACCAATTTACTCATCATCAGAGAAACAGGCTTTCATATTAAAGGGAAACTGAGTCTGATTACGTTGGGTCTTCCTAAACAACAAAATCACCCTTCCCCAGGAACAGGCCTTAAAAATTATTGCTGAAATACACCAATCCTTACATATAGGGCCCAAAGTGTTGCACCATTTCATGCAGCCCCTCTTTTTCTTGCCAGGTCTGCAACAGACGATTAAGCAAGTACACAAGGCATGTGTTACCTGCTCTAAGGTCTAGACTCAGGGAAGCTTAAGGTCACAGTTTCCTACCCACCAAATGCGTGGCCATATGCCAGCCCAAGACTGGCAAATTAATTTTACCCATATGCCCACGCACAAAAAATTCTGCTACCTCTTAATCTATGTAGATGCCTTTTGGGGATGGATTGAAGCCTTTCCCACCTCCAGAGAAACCACAGACACAGTGGCCTCTCTCTTAATGCAGGAGCTTATCCCTAATTTCAGCTTACCTGGAAACATTCAGTCAGACAGTGGTCCAGAGTTTACAGCCCGGGTGGTCCAGCTAGTCGCCAAGTCACTCAACATCTCCTGGAAACTACACATTCCCTACCACCCCCAGTCATTGGGTCAAGTTGAACAGGCTCATGGCATCCTCAAGAATTATTTGGCCAAACTCACCATAGAGGTAAAACTCTCCTGGCCCACACTTCTACCTCTTGCTCTAGACTGGATCCAAGGCACCCCACAGGATTCAACAGATCTCAATCCCTTTGAGTTGCTATATGGCAGGCCTTTTCTAGTTTCTCACAATCTCCCTGTACAACCATCTCCTCTGGCTTCCTACATTCCCTACCTCTCTCTCCTCTGCCACTCACTTAGGGAACACGTGGACCGTACTCTCCCTGTAGTTCTGGGACCAGAGGACTCCCACCCAACTATACCTCTTCAGCCAGGTGACAGTGTCCTCCTCTGGGAACTTGAGCGAGCGTCTCTGCAGTCCAGGCGGTCGGGACCCCATATCCTTATCCTAACTACCCCAACTGCTGCCAAACTTTTAGGCCGGAACCCTTGGAACCATGTGTCATGCCTCAAACTGGCTCCCAGGAATGAGCAGTGGAGGTCCAAACCCTTGGGTCCCACTCGCCTTTGCCTCACCCATAACCCCTACCCATCAACTCCTACCCTTCCAATTCTCCTCCTAACAATCCTTCTGGTATCCCCTCTTTAAGCCAACTCTTACTATGTCTGGTGGTTCTACCTTCAGGAGTCCTGGAAAGAAGGTCCAACCACTAAAACCCAATACCTTGTCCAAGCAGATTGCCAGCCCACAGGCTTCCAATCAGCTGTAAAATTTGAATTCCCCAAATCCAATTCCAATACTGTCAAAAGCTCCTGGAATAACTTTGGCCTCTGCTTTCTATATGAACAAACCAAAGACTTCTGTCATTCGAGGGGTGATACCTATGGTGGATGCCCATAGTTTTCTTGTGTTATACACAGATCCTTGAGAACAGACACCTCCCCAGAAGTAAAATGCTTTTTCTCAACTGAAGTAAAGTGTCCCTTATCATCCATGATTCCTGGGATACCCGCTGCAAGAAGGGTACTGCAGGTAACATATACACTAGGTTTACAAAGAGCTGCCCCAGTGGTACCTGGCTAACATTTCGGTCCTATACACAGATCATACCCATGGAAGTAGAACAACTCAATTTGTTAAGATATCCCATCTTACAAAATGAGGATATTTTAACTAACCAACTTAAGCCCTCAAGTCAACCCAGGCCATCAAACTATACTCCCCAGTCTTTCTCCTGGCTAACTCTAGTACAGCAAGAGGCTTACATATTAAACTTAACTGGTGCCACAGATTTCACCAACTGTTTTTTATGCACCTTCCTTAACAAACCCCCCTTAACCACAGTTCCCCTCCAGACTGGATTAAACCCATCACAATCTCCCATGGGACCTGACACCACCTAGACGGGTATCCCCTTGTACAATGTACATTCTCAAAGTCTCTCTCTCTCTCTCTGCTATGGGTTAGCCAGCGGCCCCAGCCTCAGGTGCAACACCACAACAGAAGAAAAATTCTCCCTTTATGCACCTCCAGGAGAATACTTTTTGTGTAATAAAACCCTAACCAAAGTTATTAATGCATCCCTCTCTTTCCTTTTTGTGCCTGTCACACTAGTCCTGAAGTTAGAAGTGTAAGGACAAACTCAGTTCCTATCCCTCATCACACTGTCCCCTAATCACCAGAGCAAATGAGCAGTCTTCCTCCCAATAATAGTTGGCCTCTCTTTAGCATCCTCTCTAGTAGCAGCTAGAATAAGGCATGGTGCCATAGGCTACAGCGTCACTTCAGCCTCAAAACTGGAAGATAAACTCCATATGGCTATTGGAGCATCAGCCGCCTCTCTAGCCTCCTTCCAGTGACATATTACATCACTGGCTCAGGTAACTCTCCAGAAGCGACAGACCCTAGACTTACTAATGGCATAAAAAGGAGGTAACTGTTTCTCCAGGAGCAGTGCTGCTATTATATCAATGAAACAGGCCTTGTGGAAGAAAATGTCAACACTCTGTAGCATCTCCAAGAAAACCTCCACAGGAAGCAGAGCAAACCAGCCTCGTCTCTCAACTGGTGGCAATCCCCCATGCTTACCTGGCTGACTCCCATTATTGCCCCGTTATTACTGTGTATCTTCTACTAATACTAGCCCCTTTTTTCCTCAAGTTTTTACAGGCCTGCATAAGAAAAATTTCCAGGGTGGCTTTTAACCATATGATGCTTCACCCCTATATCCGACTCCCAATCGAGGCACCAGCTAATTGACTCCTTCTCCCCAATTTGCCCCTACTCAGCAGTAAGTAGTCAGAAAGAAGCAGCGTCCTATATATCATCAAAAAGGTCGGACTGTAAGACTGGTTGCCTTGCTGGGTGTTCAAACATGCCCATCTCCCTCCCTGCTTGAAAATTACATTATCAGAATATGCCTATCATCTACCTTCACCTTGAAAATCTCCTCTGCACTCGGCACTTTGCCCGCCTTGGAAATCCACTCTGCACTCAACACCTAACCACACCCTTGTAAATCCTCTCTGCACTCAGCACTTAGCCCGCTCACTGGAAATCTCACCTACCTACCAATAGCAGCTCTCCATATCCACATCCTGTTTCTCCAAATCCAATTGAATGCCTTCACTCCCTCTAAAACCCCACTCCTGAGAGGAGTAAGGCACGACTTCCCTGGACCACAGAACCTCACCTGAGAGCTGAATAAATTGGCATATAATTTTCTTGTGCTGGCCTCAGTTTCCTCATTTTTAACTCGGCAATAAACCTATGGAGAATAAACTTTATAGAGGGCAGACATCTCAACAAGATTCCTGCAGATAGAAGCTACCCACTCTGAATCTTCTCTCCACTGAGAACATCAGAGATGTTTTCATAATCTGCCTGAACACTGGAGCTGGTCACTCCGGGTTTTCTCTTCACTAAGTGTTTCACAGATGCAGGTGCATCCTGCTTGTGAAACTGAGTTAACCAATTTGCGTCCTCTGTGAGTTCTATCTGCACTTGTTAAGGCACCTGTTTACCTTGATTATTCTCTAGTTGTCCACATATTATTTCTTGATATGAGACAAGAACTCACACAATGGTACAATTGAAAAAGTAGTAAAAGATACAGGGCTGTAACTTGGAAACCCCTACTTGCCACATTGCCTTTAAGGATTAAGGAGGAAAATGCATAGAAGAGCTTCATTCCTTAAAAAAGCCCACTCCTAAACCTTCTCTAAGCCAGGACTGTGATACCATCATTGGGGTTCTGCAGTTTCAGGAATTGCTAAGCTTCTTTACGCCACTGCATTCCTGAATGCCTCTGTAGAAAACAACCTGTGGCATGCTTAATTCAAACAAAGACTTCAAGGGAGCTGCCACCTGTGCTGGCACCTGGACCAGTTCACCTTATCACAGCTTATGTGCTTAACTGTATGCAGTGACTAGACTCAACATTTGCTCACTCAGTCACCTCTCTCCACTTGGTGCCTGGCTCAGTCATAGCAAAAATAAAATCTGAGCCTATAGTGCAGCCTGCAAAGGTGCATGACTAAAATTAGCCCAGAAGACACAAGAGAAACTTGTGCAAAGATGCCAAAATTCACAGACATTTTTTGCTGGTAAAGTGATAACCTGGTGATCCTGTGACAAAGTTAGATTGATCACCAGTGGGCAGCAAATTATTCAATCATGAAGCCTCCATAAAAACCCATAATGAGAGGTTTCAGAGAGCTTCTGGATAAGGGCTTCTAAAAAATTGCAAGCACATAAATGCAGACACCAATAATGTTAAATCAAAGATAGTATATATGTGTCATTTTGTTGTGTTTTGAAACAATTTCTGCATTTAATCTTTTGTCCAGAATTACAACTTATTGCATATGATATACTCTAAGCTATCCTAAAAACTACACATTGTGAAAATTAAAACTGAAATATTTCTAACTAAATGATTTTCTGATACACTAATACCACAAGTTTTATTTAGAGAGATAGTGGTTTCTATATGTTAACTGGTTTAGAATTAAACACTTGTAAAAAGAAAAAAAGTATACATCCACTGATATTTCCGCATAAATTCTAACCACATGTTCAATATAGAATTTGATGTCCCTGAGGTATTTGTTCATTTGTAAAGTCAAAGGCACCATCTCAGGTGTTTCTGTGTCTCTACTTGAGGAAGGAGAGCAGAGACTAACTTATACCCCATTAGACAGTGTTATTTTGCACATACTTTAACATGGATTCTATCTCTTGTGCTGAACTCCAGATTATCTTCAGCAGCTCACATTATCTCTCGTTGGCCTGTTCAACTCCATCTTAATATTACTGTGAACAGGACCTTGTTCACAGTGTGAACACTCCTCCAGCATTACAGGATTACATGAGGCAAGCCTCTTCAATTGAATCATAGCCTCTTGGGTGAAAGACAAACACCAAAGACACCAGACATTTGGCTCATGCCTCATGTGCTGTCAGCTTTCACCCACCAATCAACATTTCATTGACAGATGTTTCACTCATGATCTTTGGAAACATAACAGTAGAACATTCATCTGGGCTCTGTCCCAAGGTCGTGTAAGAGATTTGAAGCCAAGCTGCTTCATTAGTCCAAACCAAGTCATAAAAAGGCAGTGTGGATGCACCTAGTCCAATGGCTGAGCCATTGACTGATGCAACAATAGGCTTTTTAAATTGAATGAGGTTATTCAGAAAGTTGTAAATGGTGTCCACACTTTCATTACTTGCACTGCTCCTGTCATTGTGTAAATGCTTCACAAAATACTCCAAATCAAGTCCACAGCAAAAGACACTGCCAGTTGTCTTTTGCTGAACATCCTGAGTTTGCTGCTGTCTATAGCAGTCATTTCCAGAGAATCTACTATATTTTAAATTACTTCTGTATTTAGTGAATCGTTTTATGTCAATCCATTAGATAGAAAATCTGGGTGAATCCATCCTCTTTTTTATTACAATGTGTCTGTATCTGCTGGCACTTTCTGTTAGCCTTAAGGGGAAATATGTCCTCTTCTCTTTTCTCCCATCAATATCCTTTCATTTCCTATCTCTCATTCTTAAAACAGATGTATGCATATTTTTTGTACCATTGTCTCTTAAAAGGGTCCACTAATACCAATATGCCTTCCTTGTTAGCTGAGTCTGTTGCCATGGAAGCATAACTGAGCCAGACATCTGAGACATTAGTGGGTGAAAATGGGTCCTGTTTTCTATTTCAGTGAGTTCTGCACCAGGATCTGATGAAGCACTGACAGTCTTCTGTGCTGCCACCTTGAACACCACTGTGACTTGCGGATCTGCCAGAAAAGAAACCAGTTACTCAGATTTCTGAAAGCCACTGGCTGCATTTTTGCTGTTAAATGGGCCCTGAGAGACAAGGGTCTTGATAGTTGGATTCACGATCTCCATATTCTCTGGGTCAGAGAGAGGCAATGCTGTGTTTCCTAACATTGCGTCTGGCAGAAAACAACTGACTGTTTTTCTATTTTTGGTGCTTGCCAGGCAGTGGCATTTTAGAAAAGTTCTTAGAAAAGTTGCTGTTGGTAGTTCTGGAAGTTTCTTTTGTGACATTGCGTGAAGAAGTTCTACTGTTTTGGTCCATGTCCTTTTTTCCCTGTTTTTCAGTCTGTCATCTGTTAAAGTCACAAGTACATTTTTTCACTGTTTATGAGGTTCTGCTCTGGTTCCCAAGTGTCATCCTGTGTCTTACAATGTTTCACTGAACCAAATACTCTGTCTTTGCTTTTTTGTCTTGTTTTTTGTCAACAGTAGTTTCAACCTCAAATTCCTGTGTAGCCATGAAGAAAGAGATAGAATTGGGGCAGTTGTCGTGCCAGATTTATTTCAGTTGGGTCTCCACATAGCCACTTCTTTTTTCCTCCAGTGCTTCACCATATACTGGGTACGGATGAGCCTTTTTGACTTCATGGCCTCAGATGTAGTCTAAGTTGTGTGAAGAAGCAGCTATGCTATCTGTCTTAGCCTCATCACACTAACTCCATGGTGGGACAGCTTGACTTTGGTCTCATGGTGCCAAGATAGTTGTCTTACTCAGGTAAGAGTAGATAAATCCTCTGCTCCTACTCTTTGGTGTAATGCAGAAAGCTTCCTACCTGCCTTTTACTCTACTTTGTCGTTGCTATGATGATTACATTGAACATTCTAATGTGTTAACATTTTCAAAGTTATCCTACCTTACCTTCAAAAACATATAAAACCCTTACTTCCATTAGCTTTGTCCCATTTTTTTTACTTATTGTGTTCTCAAAATTACACCTTTAAGTATTGTATATCAGAAACACATTAGTGAAAGTTAACTGTGTTAGTGTTTTATTAACAGTATTAATGTTTCAAATTACATGTAGAACAGATAGTGTAGTTGTACATTGTTAATTTTTTATCTTTTATATATGTTTATGTATTTCTCTTTATTTATTTATTTATTTATTTATTTATTTATTTATTTATTTATTTATTTATACTACTATTGAGTGTCCATTCATCTTACCCTAAAGTATGAAAATGTCATAACTTCTTTCTTAATTTCATGAACATTTTTTTTAAATCATAGATTTCTGTTTGAATGTTTTCTCTTATATCGTTTGAAATATGTTAATGCATTACATTCTGGCCTCTAAGTTTTCAGATAAGAAATTGCTTCTTATTTTTGAGAGTTCTTTGTCCGTGAGTAGTCAAATCTCTTGCTGCTTTCAAGATTCTCTTTGTCTTTGTTTTAAGGAGCTCAATTATCGCATAAGTTTGTTTGTCTTTGAGTTTATCTTAATGGAAGTCTTTTGAGCTTTTGGGTGTTTATTTTCTCAAATGTGTGACATTCTTGACCAATTTAAAAAACAGTCTCCTGGATTCTTTGCCTCTTCCTTAGAACTTCCAAAATGATATGTATGACTGCTTGATGGTTTCCCACATGTGTCTAGGGCTGTGTTCACATTTCTTCATTTTTTTTTTTTCTTTCTTTACCTGACTCAATAATTTCAACTGCCCTTTCTTTAGGTTTGCTAATATTTTTGTCTTCCTTCTTTTCAAATGTGCTTTTAATTGTATGTGGTGAAGTTTTATTTCAGTTGTTTTACTTTGTATCTACTCCCAGGGCTGTAAGGCTGGTCTATACATATAATGCATAACATAAACAGAACAAAAGACAAAAACTTCAGGCTTATCTCAGCAGATGCAGAGAAGGCCTTCAATAAAATTCAACAGTGCTTTATCTCAATAAACTAGGTATAGATGGACCATATCATAAAATAATAAAAGCTAATTATGACAAACACACAATTAATATAATGAAGATGCAAAAAGTGGAAGAATTCCCTTTGAAATCTGGCACAAGACAAGGATGGCTTCTATCACCACTTCTATTCAATTTAATATTAGAAGTTCTAGCCAGAGCAATCAGGCAAGAAAAAGAAATAAAAGTTATTCAATTAGGAAAAGAGAAAACCAAATTTTCACTATGTGCAGATAACTTGATTGTATATTTAGAAGACCCCATCATCTCAGCCCACATTTAACAAAGTCTCAGGATACAAAATCAATGTGCAGAAGTCACAAGCATCTCTATAAACCAATAACAAACACACAGAGAGCAAATCAAAAGTGAATACAAAGAGAATAGAATACTTAGAAATACAACTAACAAAGAATGTAAAGGACCTCTTCAAGGAGAACTACAAACCACTGCTCAATGAAATAAGGACACAAATAGCTGGCAAAACATTTCATGCTCATTGCTAGGGAGAATCAATATCATGAAAATGACCATGATGCCCAAAGTAGATTCAACACTCTCCCTATCAAACTTCCAGTGACTTTCCTCATAGAACTGGAAAACACACACACACACAGACACACAGACACACAGACACACACACACACACACACACACACACACACACACACACACACGCACTTCAAACTTCATATAGAACTAAAAGAGAGACCACATAGCTAAAACAATCCTAATCAAAATGAACAAACTGGAGGCATCATGCTCCCAGAATTCAAACCATACAACAAGGACATAGTAATCAAAACAGCATGGTACTGGTATGAAAACAGAGACACAAAACAATATAACAGAACAGAGGCCTCAGAAGCAACACTACTTCTCTACAATTTTCTGGTCTTTGACAAACCTGAATAAAACAAGCAGTGGGGCAAAGATTATCTGTTTAATAAGTTGTGTTGGAAAAATTGCCTAGCAATGTTCAAAAAGCAGAAACTGGACCCTTTTCTGTCCCCTTACACTAAAATTAACTCCAGAGAATTAAACATCTAAACTTAAACCTAACAGCATAAAAACCCTAGAAAAAAACCTGAGAAAAACTTTCAGGACATAGGCATAGGCAAGGACTTAATGGATAAAACACTAAAAGCAATGGCGCCAAAAGCCAAAATAGACAAATGAGATCTAATTAAACTCCAGAGCTTCTGTACAGCAAGGAAAACAATCATTTGAGTTAACTGGCAACCGATAAAATGTTAAAAAATATTTTGCAATCTACCCATCTGACAAAGGACTAATATTCAGCATTTACAAAGAACAAAAACAGATTCACAAGAAGAAAAAAAGCCCATTCAAAAGTGGTTAAAGGAAATGAACAAACATTTTACAAAAGAAGACATTTATGAGGCCAAGAAACATATGAAAAAAAAAAAAAAAAAAAAAAAAAAAAAAAAAAAAAAAAAAAAAAAAAGCCACAAAACAAAACACATCATCTCTGGTCATTAGAGAAGTGAAAAATCAAAATCACATTGTGATGCCATCTCACACCAGTTAGAATAACAATCATTAAAAAAATCTGGAGACAACAGATGCTAGAGAGGATGTGGAGAAATAGGAACACTTTTAAACTGTTGGTAGAGTGAAAAGTAGTGCAATCATTATGGAAGACAGTGTGGCAATTTTTCAGGGACCTAGAAATGGAAATATCATTTGATCCAGTAGTCCCAGTACAGGGTACATACCAAAAAACTTACAAATTATTCTATTATAAATGCACATGCATATGTATGTTCATTGCGGCACTGTTTACAATTGCAAAGACCTGGAACCAACCCAAATGTTCATCAGCAATTGACTGGATTAAAAAATATGGCACCTATACACCATGGAATTCTATGTAGCCATAAAAATTATGAATTCATATCTTTCATAGGGACATGTATAAATCTAGAAACCATCATTTTCAGCAAACTGACACAACAACAGAAAATCAGAAAACTAGGGCGCCTAGGGAAGGAAGAGTCAGGAATGGGGAGGGTGGGGAATCATAATGTGGGGAGAAATATCAGATATAGGTGACAAGGGGAGAAAGGCAGCAAACCACCTTGCCACATATGAACTTATGCAACAGTCCTGCATGATCTGCACTTGTATCCCAGAAACTAAAGTACATTTTTTTTTTTTTTTAATGAAACCCTTAAGGCTAATCTGAATATCTATAAAAATTGTAGCCCAGTGAATTTTTTCTTCACATAGACACTTTGCTAAACTAATATTGGTTTTAACTAAGCAGAGATAAAGAGCCTTGTCCTAAGCAATTTATATAATGGTGTCTATATGGGTTACAATTACCTAGTAAAAGAGTGAAATTTTCAAGAATAAGTAAATTGGTGTGCTTAAATACCAGACCTTCCCAACTACGACTGAGGGATTTATAAAATACTCTCTCTATTTCTACATGGTAAAAATCTCTGTATGGGACGGGCGCGGTGGCTCAAGCCTGTAATCCCAGCACTTTCGGAAGCTGAGGCGGGTGGATCACGAGGTCGAGAGATCGAGACCATCTTGGTCAACTTGGTGAAACCCCGTCTCTACTAAAAATACAAAAAAACTAGCTGGGCGTGGTGGGGTGTGCCTGTAATCCCAGCTACTCAGGAGGCTGAGGCAGGAGAATTGCCTGAACCCAGGAGGCGGAAGTTGCGGTGAGCCGAGAGTATGCCATTGCACTCCAGCCTGGGTAACAAGAGCGAAACTCGGTCTCAAAAAAAAAAAAAAAAAAAAAAAAAAAAAAAAAAAAAAAAAAAAAAAAATCTCTGTACGGAATGTACTCTCATGAATTGTATTCTTATACACTGAAACTTCTTTTAGTCTGAGACTCTGAGGAACAAATTAGCTTTTATTCTGTTGCACAAAGTGGTGGCCATTTTATGAGCAAGAGTTCTGGTCTTCCTGGAAAAAGCATAATTTCGATAGTATCCAATGGCAACATCTTTACTTCCTTTTCCAGACAACTCAGATGTTTGTAAGCATAGTAAAATTAACACTACATTCTGGGCAGCCATATCAAGCAAGTCACGCTCCTAAAGTTCAAGTATCTTTTCCACTACAGAAAACTAAATATATATATTTTAAACCTTTCTTTATATGGTGTTAAAAAGGTGTCTACTTTCAGTTTTTTGCGAATAGCTGGTCAGGTTTTCCGACATAATTTATTAAATAGGAAATGTTTTTCGTATTGCTTACTTTTATCAAGTTTGTCAAAGAACAGACGGTTGTAGAATGGTGGTGTTATTTCTGAGGTCTCTGTTCTGTTTCATTGGCTTATATATCTGTTTAGGTACCTGTACTATGCTGCTTTGCTTACTGTAGCCTTGTAGTATAGTTTGAAGTCAGGTAGCCTGATGCCTCCAGGTTGTTTTTTCTTTTTACTTAGCCTTGTCTTAGATGTGTTGGCTCTGTTTTGGTTCCATATGAAATTTAAATTTTGTTGTTGTTGTTTGTTTCTTTTGTTTGGCTTTTATCTGATTGTGTAAAGGATGGAAAATTCTCATTAAGTATTAATCAATAGCTTACAGTAGTTAAGGGTTTTGGCACTGTTATTTTATAAGCATTCCAGTACACATACTAGAAACTTATTTTATTTCCATTCTTCTAAAAAATGACTGGGATTCCAATTAAGTTTTCAAGCAACATTGTCTTTTTTCCTGTTAGCAAACTCTCCATGTTATTTTTCTATTTCATACTCATTTTTTCTCTAGATTTATTTCCCTTTATACTTTTAGGCTGGCTCTAGTAAATGTATTTTTAATCTCCAAATGTTTCTTCTGCCTATATTTTATGCAACACATAGGGTTTAGTTGAGGAGTAATGTATTAATGCCAAATTTTCTGGAACATAGAGTTTGGTTTAGAAGTAATTTAACATACCTTCTTGTAAAATAAAACACCTGAGTTAGGTTTTTGAGTGCTTCTATATATCTATCTGAGTGATGAGAAAATGTTACTAAAATTATCTTTATTTCTCTAAGGTCTTGCAATGAAAAGTTTTATATGGTCCCCAGGGGGTCATCTCTCTGATTTTGGGGAATTATGTTCTGTAGACACACTTGACATCACTGCCAAAAGTCCAGAGTCAATTTTACAATTATTACAGCTATCTAGGTTCTCAGGTAAAGAAAGCTTGTACATTGAAAACTCAAACTATTGGCTCTCACATCTGAAGAAAACATCTGGTAATTAGATGATATTAAAATGAATATTTCTATGAAAAGACCAGGAGTGTCTATCTTTGAACTAGTATAATTGCCATGCCCTTTGCAGTCTAATATGAGGTTTTTTTTTTTTTTTTTTTTTTTTTTTTTCTTTCTGAGTCTTTGGAACAAAAATATCCAGTGTTTCAGAATGCACTTGAGAGAAGTACAGAGTGAAGATAGTATGTTACCTATCCAGGAAATAAGAAAGATAAAGACTCCCTTACTTATTTATATTTTTATTTATAATGTAATTAAATATTTATAAATATGTGTGTGTGTGTGTGTGTGTGCGTGTGTGTGTGTGCGTGTGTGTGTGTGTGTGTGTATGTAAGTAACCTGATGATAAGAAGCCTTAGTGACCTTGGGTGGAAAAAAAAAATAGAAAAGATATTTCTTGTTATGTCTTAACAATACATTTTCTCTCTCTCTGTAGTGAGAAACATAGGTGCTTAAATTTCATCTGTGGCTTCAGAGAA